>NC_080724.1:24191791-24206693 GCF_019097595.1 Hemibagrus wyckioides
CAGATCGGCACTGAGCTCCTTCTTAGGGCTGGTCAGTCGTTTTCGAGTCACGACAACGGGACATTTATTATTGTGCCGTTCCTTGTCCTCGTCCCGGGGAATCACTCCGCCTTTGGGGAAATCTCCACAGCTGTCCTCCTCTCTCATGGCAGTCTTCTCTCTCTGATCTCAGTGTTCCTCGGCTCCTGATCTACCGCTTGCCTTTTCTCTCTACAACTTAAACAAAAAGGAAAGGTTTTAAGGTAAACAGTTCTGAGTTTTAGTCTGAGTTTCCAAAAAATTCAGTAAATAATTTAAAAAAATGTAAAACATTGCAGTACCTGTGTATTTACTGCCTAAAGATCAGAATCCTGTTGTTGATCCTTCAGTCAGCTTCAGTTTTATCCACCATCTGGTTTCCAGCAAATTTATAAAGACCATCTTGGTCCTCACAGGCTCCACCCACCACCGTCACTCATTGGACAGGTTAAAGGACACACCCACCTCAAAGTAAACTAGATGAATGTCGAGACTGGTCTCTGATTGGAAGATGGAGATGTGGAGGTGTGATAGAAAGGACGAGGCCAGGATGTGTGGTGTGTGTCACTGTAGCTTCTCCTGAAGTGGTGTGTGTCTTATTAAATCCAGATTTCACACTTTAAAATCACACGTCTACACACGGCTCAGAAAAAAACACCACACACTTCTCTGGAGCTTTTTACAGAAAGATTAACTTAAATGTTTGCTTGTTTTCAGAAATTTATTAGAATTGTTCACAAGACAGAGCACAAAAGAGACACAACTATAAACCTTCTTCAGTAAGAGCTTCATCATAGATTCACCAGAGTCTCTCTCTCTCTCTCTCTCTCTCTTTCTCTCTCTCTCTCTCTCTCTCAGACAGACACAGGAAACCCCTGTGAGATTTTTTCACTGTACTGCTGAGTGGTGTAGGGCTTCATGGTGGGTGGAAGTCTGCTTTGGGCTTTGTAGGTGAGGATCTAAAACAGCAGCTACAGGAAGTCAGTGAAGGGAGCGTGACAGCAGGGTGGGATGGTAGAACTTCAGATCAGCTGCAGAGGTTCGATGGTGGGTAGAAGGTGCAGTAGTTTAGTTTCAAGAGTCCTTATAGATGACAAGATCAAGTCATGGATATAAATGTTTAAGAATTTTAGAGCTACTCAGTGGGTCATGTTAGATAAATACATCACTGACATATAGCTCTATGTGTTCGTCATTAAACAACACTTTTTTATTTACTCTAATACACAGCTCTCTCTCTCTCTCTCTCTCTCTCAATTTCTCTCTCTCTCTCTCCCTCTCTCTCCACAGCTGGGAGGAACGTCTGCTCTCGTCCTGTGTTTTCATCTATGTGACACAATCTGATGTTCATGAAGACTGAAGGACAGAAGGATTTAATTTTAATAATGTCTAACAGAAAGAGTGTTGGTGAGGAGACTCCAGTGATGATCTGCTTTATTCTGGTTTAATTTCAGTGTACAGGCAGGATCAGATCTTCATTTACTTTATTGTCTGATGAAGGTGAGTAATGCTCAGAACAGCGGCCTGTGAGACATCTTCGTCCTTATTTCATTTAACCTTAACTAACATTAATGTTAACTAAAATGAACTATTGTTAACATTTTCATCAACATTAATTATCACTAGGGATGAATATTAACTTTATACTTTATCATTTTTTTCTGTTTCTATACTTCTGTAAAGCTGAATGTCCATTGTTAAAAGCACTATACAAATAAATTAAACTGAACTGAACTGAATTAATGTTGACACTGACATTAGCATTGATGGCTAACATGAGTTAGTCAAGGAACACTGCAGAGTCCTAACTAGAACCAGAAGATATGAACACATCACTGTCCACACTGCATTGTCTCCCAAATGTGAAGTCAAATTTCACACCTATTATAAAATACTATTACTGACCTATAAAGCATTAAATGGACTCACACCACCGTACCTGAGTGACCTTTTCCCACTCTCAGTGTTTATAATGATTTATAATCCCACTCTGTGTGTTTATAATGATTTATAATCCCACTCTCAGTGTTTATAATGATTTATAATCCCACTCTGTGTGTTTATAATGATTTATAATCCCACTCTCAGTGTTTATAATGATTTATAATCCCACTCTCTGTGTTTATAATGATTTATAATCCCACTCTGTGTTTATAATGATTTATAATCCCCCTCTCAGTGTTTATAATGATTTATAATCCCACTCTCTGTGTTTATAATGATTTATAATCCCACTCTGTGTTTATAATGATTTATAATCCCCCTCTCAGTGTTTATAATGATTTATAATCCCACTCTGTGTTTATAATGATTTATAATCCCCCTCTCAGTGTTTATAATGATTTATAATCCCACTCTCTGTGTTTATAATGATTTATATTCCCACTCTCTGTGTTTATAATGATTTATAATCCCACTCTCTGTTTATAATGATTTATAATCCCCCTCTCAGTGTTTATAATGATTTATAATCCCACTCTCAGTGTTTATAATGATTTATAATCCCACTCTCAGTGTTTATAATGATTTATAATCCCACTCTCAGTGTTTATAATGATTTATAATCCCACTCTCAGTGTTTATAATGATTTATAATCCCCCTCTCAGTGTTTATAATGATTTATAATCCCCCTCTCAGTGTTTATAATGATTTATAATCCCACTCTCAGTGTTTATAATGATTTATAATCCCACTCTCAGTGTTTATAGGGCAGAGCAACAGGGCACCAGTTGTTCAAGCTGGTTACCTTAAGTTTCTTTACTAAGGAGACAGTGGTGGACATTTTAAAACATGAGGTCAACAGGCAGGGAGAAGGAGGGATGCACGTGGTTTGAGGACGTGGGCTGTGGATTCTGTCTGGACCCGTAGTCTTGCAGATATTCACCTGTCAGAATAATCGGGTTACATCCGCTACAGAACAGAGAGTGTACTGACCTCTGAAAGATCAGTGGGAGCTCTCTCCATGCATGAAATATAGTCAGCTCATGGAGTAGTGAGACAGCCCTGTTCTTAGCAGAATGTTTATTTCCCTCATAGGATGTGAAATTCTGAATTCTGTGCCACATGTGTGCTGCATGTCACGGTGTTGAACTGAGTTTCTATCTCGTCTCTAAACCTCCATTTTGCTGTTCTGATGGTTTTACGGAGGGCAAAGCTGGCATGTTCATACTCTTCCACATGGCTGGAATTAAAAGCAGAGATTCACGTGTTTAGGGCTGCGTGATCATCAGGATGGAGCTCCGGCGCAACATTGATGCTTCAGGATGGCGAGCGTGGCAGCTGTGCTGTGACCTTCGACCCAGATCGACAGATAGATTTTTGTAACTTTAACGTTAATATATACACTTACTAACATTAACATTGACATTAGCCTTCACATTAATATTAACACCACTGTTAACATTAACAAATATTAAAGCTAACATTAATGCTAACAATAACTAACTTTAAAACATGTTCCAGATTTCTCTCTTTTTTCCTTCTTTCTTTCATCCCTCTAGTCTTCGTGTTTTTCGAATTTCCGCCTTATTAAAGTGAGTCTGAAGTGCACTCGGTGTCATAGGGAGTTTTACTCGTCATGTTTCAATTTTCTCAAGTTCACTTTGAAGCTGCATTTTTTCAAAAACCCCCTTAATGCTAGACAGAGTGCGCATCTGGAGTGCACTTCGTTCTCACTGATCACTGGTGGAAATTATTTAGACCTGAAACAGCTGCAGGAACCATTCCAGTAACTCTCAAAACAAGTGCACTTATCCAATAACTCCCAGACCAAGTACACTTCTTCTGATAACCAAGTGCACTTATCCAATAACTCTCAATCTAAGTGCACTTCTCTCCATGGGGGAATCCAGATGCCATCTTCAGGGCTGTTTTATAACTGTACAGTTGACTTTTGAATCAATGATTTATAATCCCATTCTCTGTGTTTATAATGATTTATAATCCCACTCTCAGTGTTTATAATGATTTATAATCCCATTCTCTGTGTTTATAATGATTTATAATCCCATTCTCTGTGTTTATAATGATTTATAATCCCATTCTCTGTGTTTATAATGATTTATAATCCCACTCTCAATGTTTATAATGATTTATAATCCCACTCTCTGTGTTTATAATGATTTATAATCCCACTCTCTGGTGTTTATAATGATTTATAATCCCATTCTCTGTGTTTATAATGATTTATAATCCCATTCTCTGTGTTTATAATGATTTATAATCCCACTCTCAGTGTTTATAATCCCACTCACTGTGTTTATAATGATTTATCATACCGATCTCAGTGTGTATAATGATTTATAATCCCACTCTCAGTGTTTATAATGATTTATAATCCCCCACTCAGTGTTTATAATGATTTATAATCCCACTCTCAGTGTTTATAATGATTTATAATCCCACTTTCAATGTTTATAATGATTTTTAATCCCACTTTCAATGTTTATAATGATTTATGATCCCACTCTCAGTGTTTATAATGATTTATAATCCCACTCTCTGTGTTTATAATGATTTATAATCCCCCTCTCTGTGTTTATAATGATTTATAATCCCACTCTCTGTGATTATAATGATTTATAATCCCACTCTCTGGAGTTTAAAATGATTTATAATCCCACTCTCTGGTGTTTATAATGATTTATAATCCCACTCTGTGTGTTTATAAGGATTTATAAACCCACTCTCTGGTGTTTATAATGATTTATAATCCCACTCTGTGTGTTTATAATGATTTATAATCCCACTCTCTGTGTTTATAATGATTTATAATCCCACTCTCAGTGTTTATAATGATTTATAATCCCACTCTCTGTGTTTATAATGATTTATAATCCCACTCTCTGTGTTTATAATGATTTATAATCCCACTCTCTGGTGTTTAT
This sequence comes from Hemibagrus wyckioides, assembly GCF_019097595.1. Taxonomy (NCBI): domain Eukaryota; kingdom Metazoa; phylum Chordata; class Actinopteri; order Siluriformes; family Bagridae; genus Hemibagrus; species Hemibagrus wyckioides. Next base: position 24,196,697 of record NC_080724.1, read on the forward strand.
AATGATTTATAATCCCACTCTCTGGAGTTTAAAATGATTTATAATCCCACTCTCAGTGTTTATAATGATTTATAATCCCACTCTCAGTGTTTATAATGATTTATAATCCCACTCTCAGTGTTTATAATGATTTATAATCCCACTCTCAGTGTTAATAATGATTTATAATCCCATTCTCTGTGTTTATAATGATTTATAATCCCATTCTCTGTGTTTATAATGATTTATAATCCCATTCTCTGTGTTTATAATGATTTATAATCCCACTCTCAATGTTTATAATGATTTATAATCCCACTCTCTGTGTTTATAATGATTTATAATCCCCCTCTCAGTGTTTATAATGATTTAAAATCCCATTCTCTGTGTTTATAATGATTTATAATCCCATTCTCTGTGTTTATAATAATTTATAATCCCATTCTCTGTGTTTATAATGATTTATAATCCCATTCTCTGTGTTTATAATGATTTATAATCCCACTCTCTGGTGTTTATAATGATTTATAATCCCCCTCTCAGTGTTTATAATGATTTATAATCCCACTCTCAGTGTTTATAATGATTTATAATCCCACTCTCAGTGTTTATAATGATTTATAATCCCACTCTCAGTGTTTATAATGATTTATAATCCCACTCTCAGTGTTTATAATGATTTATAATCCCACTCTCAGTGTTTATAATGATTTATAATCCCACTCTTTATGCTTATAATGATTTATAATCCCACTGTCAGTGTTTATAATGATTTATAATCCCACTGTCAGTATTTATAATGATTTTTAATCCCACTCTCAATGTTTATAATGATATATAATCCCACTCTCTGTGTTTATAATGATTTATAATCCCACTCTCTGGTGTTTATAATGATTTATAATCCCATTCTCTGTGTTTATAATGATTTATAATCCCATTCTCTGTGTTTATAATGATTTATAATCCCACTGTCAGTGTTTATAATCCCACTCTCTGTGTTTATAATGATTTATAATCCCACTCACTGTGTTTATAATGATTTATCATACCGATCTCAGTGTGTATAATGATTTATAATCCCACTCTCAATGTTTATAATGATTTATAATCCCCCTCTCAGTGTTTATAATGATTTATAATCCCACTCTCTGTGTTTATAATGATTTATAATCCCACTCTCAGTTTATAATGATTTTTAATCCCACATTCAATGTTTATAATGATTTATGATCCCACTCTCTGTGTTTAAAATGATTTATAATCCCACTCTCAGTGTTTATAATGATTTATAATCCCACTCTTTATGCTTATAATGATTTATAATCCCACTCTTTATGCTTATAATGATTTATAATCCCACTGTCAGTGTTAATAATGATTTATAATCCCACTCTTTATGCTTATAATGATTTATAATCCCACTCTCTGTGTTTATAATGATTTATAATCCCCCTCTCTGTGTTTATAATGATTTATAATCCCACTCTCTGTGTTTATAATGATTTATAATCCCACTCTCTGTGTTTATAATGATTTATAATCCCACTCTCTGTGTTTATAATGATTTATAATCCCACTCTCTCGTGTTTAAAATGATTTATAATCCCACTCTCTGGTGTTTATAATGATTTATAATCCCACTCTCTGGTGTTTATAATGATTTATAATCCCACTCTCTGGAGTTTAAAATGATTTATAATCCCACTCTCTGGTGTTTATAATGATTTATAATCCCACTCTGTGTGTTTATAAGGATTTATAAGCCCACTCTCTGGTGTTTATAATGATTTATAATCCCACTCTGTGTGTTTATAATGATTTATAATCCCACTCTCTGGTGTTTATAATGATTTATAATCCCACTCTCAGTGTTTATAATGATTTATAATCCCACTCTCAGTGTTTATAATGATTTATAATCCCACTCTCAGTGTTTATAATGATTTATAATCCCACTCTCAATGTTTATAATGATTTTTAATCCCACTCTCAATGTTTATAATGATTTATAATCCCACTCTCAGTGTTTATAATGATTTATAATCCCACTCTCTGGTGTTTATAATGATTTAAAATCCCACTCTGTGTGTTTATAATGATTTATAAACCCACTCTGTGGTGTTTATAATGATTTAAAATCCCACTCTGTGTGTTTATAATGATTTATAATCCCACTCTCTGGTGTTTATAATGATTTATAATCCCACTCTGTGGTGTTTAAAATGATGTATAATCCCACTCTCAGTGTTTATAATGATTTATAATCCCACTCTCAATGTTTATAATGATTTATAATCCCACTCTCAATGTTTATAATGATTCATAATCCCACTCTCTGTGTTTATAATGATTCATAATCGCACTCTGTGTTAATAATGATTTTTAATCCCACTCTCAATGTTTATAATGATTTATGATCCCACTCTCTGTGTTTATAATGATTTATAATCCCACTCTCAGTGTTTATAATGATTTATAATCCCACTCTTTATGCTTATAATGATTTATAATCCCACTGTCAGTGTTTATAATGATTTATAATCCCACTGTCAGTGTTTATAATGATTTATAATCCCACTCGTTATGCTTATAATGATTTATAATCCCACTCTCTGTGTTTATAATGATTTATAATCCCACTCTCTGTGTTTATAATGATTTATAATCCCACTCTCTGTGTTTATAATGATTTATAATCCCACTCTCTCGTGTTTAAAATGATTTATAATCCCACTCTCTGGTGTTTATAATGATTTATAATCCCACTCTCTGGTGTTTATAATGATTTATAATCCCACTCTCTGGAGTTTAAAATGATTTATAATCCCACTCTCTGGTGTTTATAATGATTTATAATCCCACTCTGTGTGTTTATAAGGATTTATAAGCCCACTCTCTGGTGTTTATAATGATTTATAATCCCACTCTGTGTGTTTATAATGATTTATAATCCGACTCTCTGGTGTTTATAATGATTTATAATCCCACACTCAGTGTTTATAATGATTTATAATCCCACTCTCAGTGTTTATAATGATTTATAATCCCACTCTCAGTGTTTATAATGATTTATAATCCCACTCTCAATGTTTATAATGATTTTTAATCCCACTCTCAATGTTTATAATGATTTATAATCCCACTCTCTGGTGTTTATAATGATTTATAATCCCACTCTGTGGTGTTTATAATGATTTATAATCCCACTCTGTGTATTTATAATGATTTATAAACCCACTCTGTGGTGTTTATAATGATTTAAAATCCCACTCTGTGTGTTTATAATGATTTATAATCCCACTCTCTGGTGTTTATAATGATTTATAATCCCACTCTGTGGTGTTTAAAATGATGTATAATCCCACTCTCAGTGTTTGTAATGATTTATAATCCCACTCTCAGTGTTTATAATGATTTATAATCCCACTCTCAATGTTTATAATGATTCATAATCCCACTCTCTGTGTTTATAATGATTCATAATCGCACTCTGTGTTAATAATGATTTTTAATCCCACTCTCAATGTTTATAATGATTTATAATCCCACTCTCAGTGTTCATAATGATTTATTATCCCACTCTCAGTGTTTATAATGATTTTTAATCCCACTCTCTGTGTTTATAATGATTTATAATCCCACGCTCTGTGTTTATAATGATTTATAATCCCACTCTCTGGAGTTTAAAATGATGTATAATCCCACTCTCTGGTGTTTATAATGATTTATAATCCCACTCTGTGTGTTTATAAGGATTTATAAACCCACTCTGTGGTGTTTATAATGATTTATAATCCCACTCTGTGGGTTTATAATGATTTATAATCCCAATCTCTGGTGTTTATAATGATTTATAATCCCACTCTCTGGTGTTTAAAATGATGTATAATCCCACTCTCTGGTGTTTATAATGATTTATAATCCCACTCTCAGTGTTTATAATGATTTATAATCCCACTCTTTATGCTTATAATGATTTATAATCCCACTCTCTGGTGTTTATAATGATTTATAATCCCACTGTCAGTGTTTATAATGATTTATAATCCCACTCTTTATGCTTATAATGATTTATAATCCCACTCTCTGTGTTTTTAATGATTTATAATCCCCCTCTCTGTGTTTATAATGATTTATAATCCCACTCTCAGTGTTCATAATGATTTATAATCTCACTCTCAGTGTTTATAATGATTTATAATCCCACTCTCTGGTGTTTATAATGATTTATAATCCCACTCTCTGTGTTTATAATGATTTATAATCCCACTCTCTGCTGTTCAAAATGATTTATAATCCCACTCTCTGGTGTTTATAATGATTTATAATCCCACTCTCTGGTGTTTATAATGATTTATAATCCCACTCTGTGTGTTTATAAGGATTTATAAACCCACTCTCTGGTGTTTATAATGATTTATAATCCCACTCTGTGTGTTTATAATGATTTATAATCCCACTCTCTGGTGTTTATAATGATTTATAATCCCACTCTGTGTGTTTATAATGATTTATAATCCCACTCTCAGTGTTTATAATGATTTATAATCCCACTCTCAGTGTTTATAATGATTTATAATCCCACTCTCAATGTTTATAATGATTTTTAATCCCACTCTCAATGTTTATAATGATTTATAATCCCACTCTCAGTGTTTATAATGATTTATAATCCCACTCTCTGGTGTTTATAATGATTTATAATCCCACTCTGTGTGTTTATAATGATTTATAAACCCACTCTGTGGTGTTTATAATGATTTAAAAACCCACTCTGTGTGTTTATAATGATTTATAATCCCACTCTCTGGTGTTTATAATGATTTATAATCCCACTCTGTGGTGTTTAAAATGATGTATAATCCCACTCTCAGTGTTTATAATGATTTATAATCCCACTCTCAGTGTTCATAATGATTTATAATCCCACTCTCAATGTTTATAATGATTCATAATCCCACTCTCTGTGTTTATCATGATTCATAATCCCACTCTGTGTTAATAATGATTTTTAATCCCACTCTCAATGTTTATAATGATTTATAATCCCACTCTCAGTGTTCATAATGATTTATAATCCCACTGTCAGTGTTTATAATGATTTTTAATCCCACTCTCAGTGTTTATAATGATTTATAATCCCACGCTCTGTGTTTATAATGATTTATAATCCCACTCTCTGGAGTTTAAAATGATTTATAATCCCACTCTCTGGTGTTTATAATGATTTATAATCCCACTCTCTGGTGTTTATAATGATTTATAATCCCACTCTCTGGTGTTTATAATGATTTATAATCCCACTCTCAGTGTTCATAATGATTTATAATCCCACTCTGTGTTTATAGTGATTTATAATCCCACCTCAGTGTTTATAATGATTTATAATCCCACTCTCAGTGTTCATAATGATTTATAATCTCACTCTCAATGTTTGTAATGATTTATAATCCCACTCTGTGTGTCTATAATGATTTATAATCCCACTCTTTATGCTTATAATGATTTATAATCCCACTGTCACTGTTTATAATGATTTATGATCCCACTGTCAGTATTTATAATGATTTATAATCCCACTCTCAGTGTTTATAATGATTTTTAATCCCACTCTTTATGCTTATAATGATTTATAATCCCACTGTCACTGTTTATAATGATTTATAATCCCACTGTCAGTGTTTATAATGATTTATAATCCCACTCTATGTGTTTATAATGATTTATAATCCCACTCTCTGGTGTTTAAAATGATTTATAATCCCACTCTCTGGTGTTTATAATGATTTATAATCCCACTCTCTGGTGTTTATAATGATTTATAATCCCACTCTCTTGTGTTTAAAATGATTTATAATCCCACTCTCTGGTGTTTATAATGATTTATTATCCCACTCTGTTTGTTTATAATGATTTATAAACCCACTCTGTGGTGTTTATAATGATTTATAATCCAACTCTCTGTGTTTATAATGATTTATAAACCCACTCTGTGGTGTTTATAATGATTTATAATCCCACTCTCTGGTGTTTAAAATGATTTATAATCCCACTCTCTGGTGTTTAAAATGATTTATAATCCCACTCTCTGGTGTTTATAATGATTTATAATCCCATTCTCAGTGTTTATAATGATTCATAATCCCACTCTCAATGTTTATAATGATTTATAATCCCACTCTCAATGTTTATAATGATTCATAATCCCACTCTCTGTGTTTATAATGATTCATAATCCCACTCTCAGTGTTCATAATGATTTATAATCCCACTCTGTGTTTATAATGATTTATAATCCCACTCTCAGTGTTCATAATGATTTATAATCCCACTGTCAGTGTTTATAATGATTTTTAATCCCACTCTCTGTGTTTATAATGATTTATAATCCCACTCTCTGTGTTTATAATGATTTATAATCCCACGCTCTGTGTTTATAATGATTTATAATCCCACTCTCTGGAGTTTAAAATGATTTATAATCCCACTCTCTGGTGTTTATAATGATTTATAATCCCACTCTGTGTGTTTATAAGGATTTATAAACCCACTCTGTGGTGTTTATAATGATTTATAATCCCACTCTGTGTGTTTATAATGATTTATAATCCCAATCTCTGGTGTTTATAATGATGTATAATCCCACTCTCTGTTGTTTATAATGATTTATAATCCCACTCTGTGTTTATAATGATTCATAATCCCACTCTCAGTGTTTATAATGATTTATAATCCCACTCTCAGTGTTTATAATGATTTTTAATCCCACTCTCAATGTTTATAATGATTTATAATCCCACTCTCAGTGTTTATAATGATTTATAATCCCACTCTCTGGTGTTTATAATGATTTATAATCCCACTCTCAGTGTTTATAATGATTTATAAACCCACTCTGTGGTGTTTATAATGATTTAAAATCCCACTCTGTGTGTTTATAATGATTTATAATCCCACTCTCTGGTGTTTATAATGATTTATAATCCCACTCTCTGGTGTTTAAAATGATGTATAATCCCACTCTCAGTGTTTTTAATGATTTATAATCCCACTCTCAGTGTTTATAATGATTTATAATCCCACTCTCAATGTTTATAATGATTTAAAATCCCACTCTCAGTGTTTATAATGATTTATAATCCCACTCTGTGTTTATAATGATTTATAATCCCACTCTGTGTTTATAATGATTCATAATCCCACTCTGTGTTTATAATGATTTATAATCCCACTCTCTGGTCATTAAAATGATTTATAATCCCACTCTCTGGTGTTTATAATGATTTATAATCCCACTCTCTGGTGTTTATAATGATTTATAATCCCACTCTCAATGTTTATAATGATTTATAATCCCACTCTCAATGTTTATAATGATTTATAATCCCACTCTCAGTGTTTATAATGATTTATAATCCCACTCTCAATGTTTATAATGATTTATAATCCCACTCTCTGGTGTTTATAATGATTTATAATCCCACTCTCAGTGTTTATAATGATTTATAATCCCACTCTCAGTGTTTATAATGATTTATAATCCCACTCTCTGTTGTTTATAATGATTTATAATCCCACTCTCTGGTGTTTATAATGATTTATTATCCCACTCTCTGGTGTTTAAAATGATTTATAATCCCACTCTCTGGTGTTTATAATGATTTTTAATCCCACTCTGTGTGTTTATAATGATTTATAATCCCATTCTCTGGTGTTTATAATGATTTATAATCCCACTCTCAGTATTTATAATGATTTATAATCCCACTCTCAGTGTTTATAATGATTTATAATCCCACTCTGTGTGTTTATAATGATTTATAATCCCACTCTCTGGTGTTTAAAATGATTTATAATCCCACTCTCTGGTGTTTATAATGATTTATTATCCCACTCTCTGGTGTTTATAATGATTTATAATCCCACTCTGTGTTTATAATGATTTATAATCCCACTGTCAGTGTTTATAATGATTTATAATCCCACTGTCAGTGTTTATAATGATTTATTATCCCACTGTCAGTGTTTATAATGATTTATAATCCCACTCTCAGTGTTCATAATGATTTATAATCCCACTCTCAGTGTTTATAGTGATTTATAATCCCACCTCACTGTTTATAATGATTTATAATCCCACTCTCAGTGTTCATAATGATTTATAATCTCACTCTCAGTGTTTATAATGATTTATAATCCCACTCTCAGTGTTCATAATGATTTATAATCCCACTCTCAGTGTTTATAGTGATTTATAATCCCACTCTCAGTGTTCATAATGATTTATAATCCCACTCTCTGGTGTTTATAATGATTTATAATCCCACTCTCAGTGTTCATAATGATTTATAATCTCACTCTCAGTGTTTATAATGATTTATAATCCCACTCTCTGGTGTTTATAATGATTTATAATCCCACTCTCTGTGTTTATAATGATTTATAATCCCACTCTCTGCTGTTCAAAATGATTTATAATCCCACTCTCTGGTGTTTATAATGATTTATAATCCCACTCTCTGGTGTTTATAATGATTTATAATCCCACTCTGTGTGTTTATAAGGATTTATAAACCCACTCTCTGGTGTTTATAATGATTTATAATCCCACTCTGTGTGTTTATAATGATTTATAATCCCACTCTCTGGTGTTTATAATGATTTATAATCCCACTCTGTGTGTTTATAATGATTTATAATCCCACTCTCAGTGTTTATAATGATTTATAATCCCACTCTCAGTGTTTATAATGATTTATAATCCCACTCTCAATGTTTATAATGATTTTTAATCCCACTCTCAATGTTTATAATGATTTATAATCCCACTCTCAGTGTTTATAATGATTTATAATCCCACTCTCTGGTGTTTATAATGATTTATAATCCCACTCTGTGTGTTTATAATGATTTATAAACCCACTCTGTGGTGTTTATAATGATTTAAAAACCCACTCTGTGTGTTTATAATGATTTATAATCCCACTCTCTGGTGTTTATAATGATTTATAATCCCACTCTGTGGTGTTTAAAATGATGTATAATCCCACTCTCAGTGTTTATAATGATTTATAATCCCACTCTCAGTGTTCATAATGATTTATAATCCCACTCTCAATGTTTATAATGATTCATAATCCCACTCTCTGTGTTTATCATGATTCATAATCCCACTCTGTGTTAATAATGATTTATAATCCCACCTCAGTGTTTATAATGATTTATAATCCCACTCTCAGTGTTCATAATGATTTATAATCTCACTCTCAATGTTTGTAATGATTTATAATCCCACTCTGTGTGTCTATAATGATTTATAATCCCACTCTTTATGCTTATAATGATTTATAATCCCACTGTCACTGTTTATAATGATTTATGATCCCACTGTCAGTATTTATAATGATTTATAATCCCACTCTCAGTGTTTATAATGATTTTTAATCCCACTCTTTATGCTTATAATGATTTATAATCCCACTGTCACTGTTTATAATGATTTATAATCCCACTGTCAGTGTTTATAATGATTTATAATCCCACTCTATGTGTTTATAATGATTTATAATCCCACTCTCTGGTGTTTAAAATGATTTATAATCCCACTCTCTGGTGTTTATAATGATTTATAATCCCACTCTCTGGTGTTTATAATGATTTATAATCCCACTCTCTTGTGTTTAAAATGATTTATAATCCCACTCTCTGGTGTTCATAATGATTTATAATCCCACTCTCTGGTGTTTATAATGATTTATAATCCCACTCTCAGTGTTCATAATGATTTATAATCTCACTCTCAGTGTTTATAATGATTTATAATCCCACTCTCTGGTGTTTATAATGATTTATAATCCCACTCTCTGTGTTTATAATGATTTATAATCCCACTCTCTGCTGTTCAAAATGATTTATAATCCCACTCTCTGGTGTTTATAATGATTTATAATACCACTCTCTGGTGTTTATAATGATTTATAATCCCACTCTGTGTGTTTATAAGGATTTATAAACC
>NC_080725.1:330000-520000 GCF_019097595.1 Hemibagrus wyckioides
CTGGCATGTTGATGAAAGAAACTTGGCATACAAATACATCTCAGAATTTCATTTAAACATAAATCACTGACTCAGCTGAAGATCATATGTTAATTACAAAGATTAATAATAGTTCAGATTTTTACTTTTAAACACAACTGTACCCAGCTCCAAAGCTTCCTTTTACAATGTGGACTGATTTAACTTACAGGTACATGATCTAAAGATACAGCATGACCGCTCACTGAAAGCTAACTTAATTATATTCACAAGTTAGACACTCCTCTGCCAGAGAGACCTTAACCGAGGTTATCAGTAAATACATGGAAAGATTTCATGGCTAAACATGACAATGAGGTAACTTGGGTAACCCAATCAGGTAAGCATTTCCCAATCCATAATCTTCTTGTATAAAAATTCTTCTTCCTGGTGAGCTGAATGTCTGGGAAAACACAGAGGTTCATTTTCACATGGTATAAAAACCTGACATTATGTTGGTCCAGTTTAATCAGATTTAAAATCACAAAACTAGCCAATTTGTACAAGCTGCTATAATATCAGCTCTAACAGCACGAAAAATACAGAAAATATCATTATATTTCTATATCATGAAAACTATATTTGTTTTTCAATTTCACATACATTTACATAGAGAAGGTTATCAAAACATACATATAGGATATAACAGGGCTCCACTGAGGTTTATTCCCAATATACATACAGATATCTATCAATACAGTCATGTTTGGTAAAGATGAAACATACTGGTGAAAAATATTTTTCACAGCAATTACGATTACGAAGGCAGCTAAATGAGAACAAAAAAAAACAAAAAAAAACACATTTTTGGTAACCAAAGATATGTGAAAAATAGAACTTTAATTACATTACATTTTAATTTGGATCTCGATAATCATATCCAAAAGGTGCTGTTGATTTAATGATCATTTTTAATTAAAATAGACTATGATGAAATGGATATATGACTGTATACATCTGGTTTACATTCAAATATACACGATATGAGAAATAAACTCTTCACGAGAGCACAGTCAAGACCGTACTATAGGTTAAATCAGTTGTCTCTGCGATAGTCTGGATAAGATGAGCGTGTTTAATAGTTCAAGTTGTACTACCGCTAAACTACTGTTTACTTAAACCCGTGATCTCTCTCGGTGAGAGGAATCACTAAGCAATCGTTTAAAGTAACAGTGCTGTGTATCAGTATCAGTGAAATGCAAGGTTTGGTCAGTTTGGTGGGAGCATGGCTGTGTGATCTTGTGACGCAGTTGATGATGAGGTTTGTATTAGCGGTGGTGGTGAACACAGCTGCGCTTTGCCTTCATGTTGCTCCTCGTGAGCAGTCTGCTTAGTGAGCGTGTGCACAGGTCCGGCTGCACTCGGACTTTCCTCCATGCCGGTTTGTTTTGGTGAGATATGGATGTGACCGTCACTGGATGATACTTGATGTGCTTTAGCGTCACTAGTGTGAGGACGTGCGAGTTGTGCTGAGACTCGACAGCATCCTGTCCAGGCCCGAGTGTGAGTGGACACACTGTCCTCCTGGCAGTTTGCGTGGAGTTGGGCTTTACAGGACGTTGGTGGAGAGGAGACCAGGATGCTAACAGCAGTGTTGTGTTTACACTGTGTGTTGCTCTCTGAACACGGTGGAGGTGAACTCTGCTGTAATGCTCTGTCTACAGCGGCAGCATGCTGAACATCGGCTCTGCTCCACCGAGCCACTCTGGAAGGAGAGCTTCCGCTGGCTGGGTAGAATAAAGTACATACAGTTAACTCCAGAAATATTGGCACCCTTTAATTCTAACATTAATGAGAAGCACACGCACACACAACATCCAGTGTTACACAAGCTGTCAGTCTCTCTCACCTCGTTGAACACGAGTTCATTATCGCCACAACGATCCAGAACAACAAGAGCAAATCAAATAATATACTGTTATGCCCTAACCCTTTTTCTGTGTGCATGTGTGTGTTCTGTCCAAATGTTTCCACATTATGTTCAGGATCCTGGAGGTAGCAGGTAAGGCAATGTCAGGGGAACGTCGTTGACAGTCTAGTGCTCAATCCTTTAGTGAACTGATCACTATAACCCTTCACTTGTACATGGACTCAGACATCTGCCTGTTCCCTTCGTCTTTTGTGTGCCTGAGTGTATAGAATTGTTTTGTGTAAATACTGTAGTTGTATATATTGTCCAGGTAACTGGGCAATGTTGGGTTCGGCTGCGGTTCGTTTTGGATGTGGGGTCTGTGTGTTTGGGTTAATCAAAGACTTAAGAAGGCCATTTGTAATGCGTTTATTTACTTATTTGAGGTTAAGTAGTTTACTTAGCCTGATATCCTAATGTCTTGAAATATATTTTATAATATATTATATATTATAAAAACAGGTTTATAATTATGTTTGGAAATTTAAATAAGAATTTATTCATCAGAAAGAGTTGGGAGTTTAGTTGTACCCATATTAGCATTTTTGTTGCCCATCTTGACTATTAATTATTATTATTAATTATACATGCCTGATTTAGTGCGCTCTGGTGACTTCTTTCCCACAGCCTGAGTGAAAGGACACGGTAAAACTTTCGCAGGAGTGTATGTGTTTAAAGGAACTTTCTTTCCTTGAACAGCTGAGAGTGACAACAAACAGAGAATTTAAAATGTAAAAAAGAGTCAAAACAGGTGTATATGTATAGATATATAATAAAATGGTGGGATGTCATTTTGTCCTTCTTTTACCTGGTGAGCACACAGACAATTCCAGCAAGGAATCATGGGAGGTGGCAATCGAGGCTAGGAAGTCATCCACTTGTTTAAGGGACAGTGAATTGTGGAGGGTCTCCAGCGGGCAGATGGAGGGAACCATGGAGTATAACTCAAAGCCTTGAATGAGATACAACAGACACTTATTAAGCATTTATAACACTGGCAGTTAAGCTGGAGTGATCATGAGCATTCGGCACATCCAGGCACACACACACACACAGATGTGGAGTTCCAGGACCTGAGAGAATGACAAAGAGCAACAGCACCATCAAACGTGAGTTTGAGGCGGGCAGAATGGAAGCAGATGGCCACACAGAGTACAACTCACTAGAAGCTTCTACCTACCACAACATCATCAGCCAGGATGATGCTACAGAGTGAGAATGGTGGTCTACTTACCTTACATGCACTTTATACATCTCAGATACTACATGGGCTTAAATTCAGTCATCTTATAAGCAAACTCTATGTGTACACATGACTGATTCTGCCAAAAGCCAATATTCAGTTCAGATACCTTTCGTTAAAAAGGAACCGAGACAGGGTTTACAAAACAAGTACAGCCTTATATCACAATTTCTTCTTCAGTACGGATCATAATACTAGTTCCTTTTTCTAGCTCTACACCAATAAGTCATCAAAACATCTTTAACTGACATCATTAAGCTGATTTTATCAATGCAAGACCTAGGGTAACTTTATGAAGAGCTGAAAATCACTTCAAATTAAATCTGTGAGAAGACTGTAGCTGTTCTGGCCAGGCTGTAGTTTATAATAAGTCAAGTTCACCATAAAGAGAGATGAGGAGGTACAAACAAAAATAACTGCAGGAGCCAGTGACATCGCTCATGGGGTATGTGCAAGAGTGGGAAGGACTGGTCAAACTTTTTGTGGATAGATGCGGTACGTGAAGAATAACTGTGAGAGTGGATGGACTGGTCAAGTGTGTCTGTGGGAGTGGGTGGGACTGTGTTGAAGAGGGCAGGGACAATTGCACAAGCGTATCTGTGTGAGTGGACAATATAGGACATGTGTCCTGCAAGAACAGATGAGATCACAACTATCCACAGGATTGGTCAGGAGTTTCTGTGGAGATGGGCAGGGCTGCTAAAACGTGTCTGTGACTGCAGGAGCGATTGATTGGACTGGTACAGAGACAGTGAGTGGGATTGATCAAACTTTCTGCTAGTGGGTATAAGGACAAAAAAAAACAAACAAAAACAAACAAACAAAAAAAAAAAAACAGTTTCATGCAAATGACCAACAGAGACCTGTGTTAGCTGACTGACCTTTATAACACACACTAACACCACACTAAAGTACAACCAAGAGCATTTACTGGAATCTACTGGTGATGGTTTATATACGACAAATATTACAAATCTAATCCATAAACAAGTGAAGACATTTGAATGAAGGGATTTTAACAGAAAATATGAACAGAATTTATTTATAGAAAACACGAGTAAAATTTACAGCATAATATTAAATCATACCTGACTGGTTTCTGATAAATGTATTCTTGCACTCTTGCTTTTGCAGAACAAACTGTTTGAGGCTCTCATGTTAAATCATTTACTTAAAATCCGAGTAAGAGCCGACATCGCTGTAGACGTCTGGGTAACTGTGTGTACAATGATTACTCACTCACCTGAGGTGTACATGATGGAATGTATGTGAAATAAAACAATAAATGTGTTGCTAAAGCACACAAATGTTACACTACTGCTACAAAGATGAACATATGGGTTAGGAATTTGGTAAAATGTCAAATGTTTTGACTAAAAACCCAAAAATAAGGGAGCTAACTTCTACAAGACGTCAAGAATCTGAACCGAAACAAAAACAACAAACAAGATACAAATGGGTAAATTAAACATAATTAACACTTACCACAGAACATACTGGGAAACACTGACCCATTTAGAAAAGCAGATTAAAAACAAACAAAACAACAAAAAAAGAAAAAAAGTGATATTTCCAAAATAATCCAATTCAATCTAGAACTTTAATAAACACCTATAGTCATAAAGCACAGTTAATAATTCCTACATTTGCTAAATGATGCTTCAGTCTACTGGTTTGTCTGTAAGTGCTCATTTTATTGGAAAATATTATATTTTATATCATATAATATAATGCAGAAATTATAAACCAAAGCCAGGGCTTTACACAATCTGTACACACTCACCATCTAGTTTATTAGGAACACCTCTACAACCATGCAATTATCTAAACAGCCGACTGGCTGATTGGATAACTGCATATTAAAGTGGACGGTGTGTGCATGTGTGTGTATTTATATTATAGATCGAATACACACACACCTCAGAGTGAGAGAGAGAGAGAGAGAGAGAGAGAGAGAGAGAGAGAGAATCACAGACTAGTTTCACCCGTCATCAACCTCCTCACAAACACTATATATATCTGATATTTTACAGATAAAAAGAGTTTGTGTCTATTCAAGTGACTTTACGCAGCTTTCACTCATTTTAATGATGTAGTACCGCGTTCAGTGTCTGCTCAAAATAAACCATAAGTTTTAGCCATTTCAGTCTTCCTGATGATTTATGTGTGGTGGCCTGGGAAAACTTTGCACCTAATCAGATTTTCACATTTTGTCCTATATACACTACAGGATTTCTGCTTCTCTGTTGCATTCAGAAGAAACACAAACTTCTAGCATTGTTATGAGTGACTGTCCACAGAAAAGCACACTGTTTATATCCACATTCAAAACCTAATCTATTAATGGAAAAACAAGAAAAATGATAAGTGAATCAGTATTATGGCTCAGTCTTCATCAGGCTCTGTCTCATCTACATTTACACCCCTGGCCCTTTGTTGTCTCTTCACTCCACTGATCTGTGTTTATACTGCTGTTTATACTCTAAATCATCACTGATTCATTTGGTCAGTTCTTCTGATTTAATTTCCTTTGATTGTTAGGTCATTTTAAACCTGCTATCCTCTCTCACCTGTACAGAGTGTGTGAGCACTCTTCCCTGTTGTGATCGTGTATGATCTTTGGAGATGTAAAGATGGAGAGTTGGTGTTTGATTATAAACTGAATGTCCATTGTGCTACATGAGATTTTAGACTGTGTGTTTAAACTGAATCAGTACTTGACCTGGTCTTTGCAGGTAGACACCAAGGCAAGGTTAGAAAAATATTTTAATGTCTTCTAAATGTAGAGATTTCAAAGTATATTAATGACTGCAATTTGGACAAAAGGTGATTTTTTTTTAGGCTTTTTCCAGAACTCAGCCACATCCACGTTTTTCCAGGCCGTCTCACATTTAGAAGAACTGAGTGAAAGGGTCTGAAAAAGCACATGGTCTCTGCACAAGCATTTTAGCCACTTCAACACTCATGGCTGCATTCCATGTGCACTGCTCTGGAGTTAGTCGAGGAACTGAAAGAAGTCTATACCCAGAACAAAATAATGGGGATGATGGGAAGGAGGATGTACTGGGGAATTAACGAAAGCAAACATACCATTGGTTGGGTGTCGCGCAAATGAGATAGAAAATCTTTTAACAGCAGAACCACGCGTGGCCTCTGAGAAAGAGAAACACAGGTACCTGAAATGTACAACAGCTAACAGAAAAAGGGCTTAGAAAAGGGCAGGGAAAAAAGCAATAGTTAGTGGGCATGCAGGAGAGAAAGGAAAGGAAATTAAGTGGATTGCTTGTTTTAGTGAGTTAGACGTGTAGGGATTCTGTCAGGCAGACTGCTGTGTAAACATCTGAAAAACTTTCCAAATCACGTTGGTTATCTTCCTTTCAAAATAGCAGCAGGTTGCTGTTCGAAACACCTACTAAAGAATAAGCAGGTATCCCACAGGTGGTGTCATGAACACACACTCCACCCAAACCCTATCTGACCGCAAACGTAGCCATCTGTTTATTTATCCATCTGTTAGCTCGTTGTCTATACAGCAATGTGGCACATTACAATCCAGCCCCAAAGAAAAGAAAGAAAGAAGCCTGGATTTCGAGAAACCTCTACACAAATACCATCTCTACTGACCAATGAACAGACAACACATAAGAGTTAAAAATCCAAACAACACAAAACAAAATCTGCTTTTAATCTAATTCCAAAGCCATCCTAATGACAAGAGACACAAGTTAGACATGCTGAGTATGTATTAAGAGAGATAATACATGTGTCACAGTGTATAGCACCATGAGGAGAAGAGGGAACTGTGCAGTAAACCTTTACCTTAACCACAAGATCAGGAACAACATATGAAACAAAATCCAAAAACATGACAATCTTTACTGTCCAGAATGCTATGAAGATAAAATAATCTGCCAAAACTACATACTATGTACACGCGCGCACACAGATTTTGGTCCAGCTTTTCTTTCCTGGACATGTCAATGCAAACACTTTATTCTACTGATGACCGCTCCGAACTCCTATGGCAAATGTATTTGTACTGCTAATGCAAATTAGAAAAATAGGCATTTTGCAGCATATGTTTAACTCAGTCAAGAGTAATACTCTAACACTGCTCTCATTTCTTTGTGTCATGATCAAGATTAGGACACAACCGTGAACATGACCTTAAACCCTGAACTGTTCAGCTGTAGAACTGAAACTCTGTGTCCGTCTCAGTTTTAAGTCACTTTTGCTAAATAAATCTGCTGAATAAATGAATGTAAATCATGTAGCATGAAGTGAAGAACTGAAAGCTATTATTTAAAATTACTAGTTACTCTTATGAGCTGAATACAGATCTACATCAAAATCTTGTATCTAAATTCTTGTACATTATATTTATCTTTAAATAATAGATATATAATTTAAAATCAATAAATTAAATGAATAAAATTAATGACCAAATAATTATAAAATTCCAACAAAATCACAACTAATATTAAAGAAAAAAACTACACACAAACAAACAAAAAAACAAAAAAATGAGCTTCCAGGATTCCTTACAAGAGGGGATGAGGGGTCACCTTTTTTTTTTTTTTTTTTTTTTTTTTTTTAATAAAACAAAGATGTGTGCGCATGTTTGCACATACCATCTAAGAAGGCAGAAGAGGTCAGCTTTTTACGGTGTGTACGAGCATAATCTTGTAGGTTAGGGGCGCTGGAGGAGCCTCCCAGCACCATGGTGCTAAACAGGCCAGCACAATGAGACCCTGATGGGAGTTAGAGAAGATACATACAGCAGTCGTGTGTTCGAGGAGCCACACCTCGCAACGCATGCAGCATGCACGTCTACGAGATTCTTGCCACAGAAAGTCTTGTGCAGCCTCATTAAAAGCTTCCCATACTGACAGTAATGTCATTTGTCCTGCTCATTGACAGGGTGACAGGATAAGCTGAACATGTGTTTACATTGTGTATTCATCATCACAACAAAACTATTCTGTATCTACTACATGGTTACAATAAAAAAAACTCTCTTTTAATACAGACACGGTCAGACCGCTATAAAACAGCAAACAGAGAGTGATGGACTACAGAGAGAATTCCTACCAAAACCAAAATTCATGCCCAGAAAAATGGTTTGTAAAAAAAACAAAAAAACATTACTGTCACTATCTAAAAATATTTCATCATCTACTCTGGCTTAAAATATTTTTTTTCCATACTACCTTACGTGTTAGACTTCATATTTTTTATTATCTACTATATATGCCATGTTGAACATTTTTTGGTACACCATTATATAAAATAATAATAATAATAATAATAATAATAATAATAATAATAATAATAATAACCCTTATGATCTGTTTGAGTCAAAATGTTTGAAATTACTACTTGTTTGATTTCCCCTTCTCACCAACATGAAGTGCACTCGGCTCATTTTCTCTATTCATTTTCTGAACATGAGAAAGGATTTCTGCTACACCCCGCTACATATTAATATTACACAGGTGATGTAAACAGGTCCTGCTCTCAGGGTCTGAAACTAAGCCATTTCAACAGAAGGCAAAGCTGAAGTCCATTCGCCGGCCACCAAAACATCAATCTCACTGCTGCCTCACAGGAAGTAAACATACACAAAGGACATTACCAGCATGTATGAGAGAAACTGAGTCAGCACTGGTTAAAGCGGCTATGTGGCAAAAATCTTGATCTAGAAGGACGTTCATATTCCCATTTATGCCAATTGGGAGTATTAAAGTTAAATACATCATCACACCTTTAGTAATTAATCATTGGGTGCCAGAGGATCAGCAGGAAACAGCCTATACAAAGGAGGCACTCTAAAGGTGCTAGAAGAGGCACAAAGCCATGACACAGAGCGAAGGGTTGAAATGGAAAGGCACAATATTACTTCATGGCTTTACTTATTATTTCTTGAGGAAACATGACATGAACAACAATATGACGATCACACAATACACAACATTAAGCCAGAAAAAATAAATAATGTATTACTTTAACAGCAAAGCACATTCAAAGAGTCAAAATATTTAAGACGCTTAAGTAACCACCTACTTCAAGGTCTATATCTAATTTTTGATGATTTTTACAGTGAAAAGTCACAGCTTACCTATTCCAGTGGTGAGCTTCTGATCCGTGTGTAGTCTGCCTGGCCTTGCGTGACTGTTGTTCTCCGAAAGAACCTGAAAGACCCCAAAAACAAACATTAGCCCTTCAATCAAGCTAGCAATTGGAAAGGAGATAAACTCTAGACATCCTGAAACCTTTGATATGTAAGAAATAGGGCTTTTCCAGATAGACAGGCGTTAATAAGCCGCATTACAAATGTTAGTACAGGCAACAAGGACAACAGAAAGACAGCATGGAAAAGTAAATGGATCGTGCAACATCCCCATGGCCAGAGAGTCCATTCCGTGCGAGACATTCAAGACATTTAGATACAGGATGAAGCACAAGACAAAGGTGAGACAGGAGATGCAGAGGGGAATGGTGATAGACATGGCAACAGTTTGCAGAGATTCCACAAATCAACATGGCACAACTCGAACCAAATAGACACTTGCACCTGTGGTTGGGGGGAGAAAAAAAAAAGGAAGGAGGAGGAGCTTTTATGTTTCTGTTGTTCTGTTTCGTGCAAAACCAAGGCTTGGAATGACTGGATCCTCTCTGATTGGACAGGGAAAACAGGAGAGATGCGAGTACAGGATCCGAAGGACTGGAAAAATGACAGCCGGAGGCGGGATGGTGGAAAGAAGACAAAATGGAGGGCTAATCAAGCTGCACTTACACCTGCCATGGCTTACCTGAAGCTCAGAGAAACCACTGAGCAGCAAAATAACGTAATTCTGCTTAACTGTAATGATAAACTTCCAAAAGTGTCTTAAAATTCAGAATAGAATTGTTTTGATTTCTTCAATCTTCTTAGATATTTTAGCTTAATTAATAGATTTATACAATAATTAATAGTAGTAGTAGCAATAATAATAATAATAATAATTATTATTATTATATTGGTATTATGGCCTAAAACCTCTTTTAATTCTATGCTATGTGGTACTTTCAGCTTTAAGAGAAAATGTCACATGTTAAAAAGACAAAACTATTTCAATATTGAGATAACATTTTTGATAAAGTTGTGAAAAACTTTACACAAAACAATCGTGTGGAAGTGATTTATAGCCAAAGAACACATATTTCAGATGATCATAACATTCATTTAAACAAACCCCAAACTACACACTACTATTAATAAAGGCCAAGACCGAAATATAAAGAATGTAGAGTTGTCACATTGTCATACTGTCTTTCACAAGATGGGGATGTAGAAACCCAAAGTGCAGTGTGGAATGATGATGTGACATGAGCTCCACACTCCCTACTTCTTCAGTCATATTCTTATTTTGTTGCAAAATAATGATAGGAAAAGTAGTAGGATCTTGCTAAATATCTCCTGGAGGAGAAGAGCAACCAAAAAGCAATAAACGTGCCAAAGCAGTGATAAACTTCAGCTTTGGAAAAAGCAAGAGCTGGGAGACTGGAGGGGCAAAACGATTAAAAACCACAAATCTGACTGCAACCCAAAGGAAGGGAAGAAAATTCTTGGACACTGAAATGGAGCAGGTTGCAAAGGACAACTAATGAGAGTCAGCAGATGAATGAAAAGAGCTACTAAGATAAATATGCTTCTGTGATGGATAATCAGAAAACTAAATATGCCTTTTCTTTCACAGTGCCTCAGCTTGTTAATGTAAGGGTTCTAAGAGGAAGCAGAAGAGCAGAAGCCAAATACAGAAAAAGACTGAAGCTCCAACAAAAAGCAGAATGCTGCAGATAAGGTGGAACTAAAGGTTTGCCTTTAAAAGCACTGTTAAGAAAGGTTGCTAATGGAAAAACATGTTACAGCAAAGCAAAGGTAAACCATTTCACAAAATAAGAGACACACCTCTAAAAAAAAAAAAAAAAATTCAAAACGCATGTGGCCATGACAAGGTAAGACTTGTTTTAGACATTAGAACTGAGGGCATACGACTGAGGAACCACAGGCTTCAGAGTCAACCGTACAGAGAGATGGACGGTCTGTGGCTGTGACCTGCAGGCAACCGTTCAAACGGCTAAACAAGTCAGGTTTCAGTGTAGTATCACACATGATGGCAGTGGAGGAAAAAAACAAGTTACAAAATGATAAACATGCAACTTTGACCTCAGATCCTCCGCTGTTAGTCGACACTACGAAAGGTCACAAAACTGGATGGTTGGTTATTCAGATGCCACAAGTAAAGCTTCATTTCTCTCGAATTCCTCTTTAGATGGAATGAAAAAGGGCAAAACCAAAAAGAAGGAAATGATTTAAAAAATATACTCTCTTTTGATTGATCTGCTGATTAGATGTCCTTGCTGACTGCCGTCAGGTTTCTCTGGTGCGCATGAACAAGGAGTTAGCGATTGTGAAGAATGAATTAAATTTGTAAAAACCTGTTGCCATGAGCCAAAAATACTGGATGTGAAAGCCAGTGATTTGGGGGAGACAGGGGAGGAAGTTATTTGGTCCCCTGATCTGCGTCTTCGACGCCCAGTACCAACACCACAGGTGTAATGTATCCAGGTACCAATAGACTCAGGGCTAGACACACTCAGGGGGCTTTCTTCCTGGAAGTGAGAGAGGGGGCAGAAACAGCACAGTCATGCAACGTTAACAACAGTCTAGCTACGAGTCCCATCAACATTCACAACATACGCCCTCTGTTCTGTGAGGAAAAACAAAAAGCAAACGAACAAACAAAAGAGAACACGCGTTGAACTCATACTTTGCCAGTAGAGGTCTTGATAAAGTCTGTCTGCAATGAGGACTAAAAAGACAACAACAAAAAGTAAAGGTAGAAATAAAAATGTAACTGGGCAGAAAAAAACTGACAGTTATTAAACAGCACATTTACCAGTAAACGGTCATAACTGGTTTGGATCCTAGTCCCTGGTAAAAATTTCTTTAATCTATAATAATATTAGAATGAGAGCGTTATCATATCATTATATAAGCCAGACACAGAAACACAAAAACAATAATCACTAACTTTACTTAGAAAAATGACAAGAATTCACTAAAATTTAAATAGAAGACTTGAAGTAAAGACTTATAAACTAGTAATGCAACATCTGTGAATTTCAAGACAGACGACTAAAATAATATGCTCTGCAATATAGTGTAACACACTGACCACTCCATTATAATACCACAGTTTATCAATACCCAATCATTAAACATGATCTGCGATGATTTTTGCCCAATTCTAATGATAAAAAACACTAATACAGTCACATTTTGTTTCTTTGCAGACAGAATAGATTTTTTGTCTTGTGAATTTTAGTGCATTATTGTGGCATGAGATGGGTATTAGTTTAAATGTGTGTGTTTTTTATATTAACTTAAAATTAGAAAAAAAAAAAATCTAATCTAAACAGTTAGAAAGTCAAAGGCAGCAGTTCAGAGAACAGGACATCACACTGATTACAACCTGGTGCTATAAACCTTCATAAAACTGGAATTAAAAGCAGCATTTTTACATGTACACACTGCAGAGAGTATAATAAATATATACAACTTTAAACAGATAAAACACAGGATTTTATGCACAGAGGCATTATTCACAGATGTATTTCTACACAGTAAATCTCTAACATTATAGAAGAAAATCTAAGGTACTTTTTAAAAAAAAAAAAAAGTAAAAAATGATCATTTTTCAAACAAGGCTAAATAAAATGGATGCTAAAAAATAAAAAAACTTTAAAGAAATTGGCTTAAAGCTGTATAAAACATGATTTATCAGACAAACCATTTCACCAGTACACTCAACAATTTAATATAACAAGTTTTCAGTAAATCATGATTTTGGTAAAACACTGTATTATTCTTTACAACTGAAGATGACCTGCAGGGTTTTTTACAGAGCAGGAGAACAGTACAGAAGGACAAATTCTGAATACAAACGAGCCAAACAGCACTTACTTCCACAGAGCCAATCTTCTTGGAGCGTGGAAGAGGGGACTTCCTGTGAATGTAGATGGGGTCGGACACCATGGGTCGGAACATGACAAGGGCTCGATCCGGCTCGTCTCGCTTTAAAGTACTCGACTCCTCATCGCTGTCATTCTGCAACTTCTTTTTGGAGCCTTCGTTCTGAGACAGAAGTGTCACAGGGTTAGGGTTGGAACATCTACTTTATCCATCATCTTTTCTCAAGACTGAATACATGAAATGAAATTATATAAAGATATGAAAAACATGTTATTTAATTGTTTTGAGTGTTTGGGTACTGCATTTTTTGTTGTTTCGGTTAAATGAAGGCATTTAATGTGACGATATCATCAACTGCACCACAACTGAACATTTTATCCTTAATACAGAAACAATATATCAGCTCTAAAATTTCTTTGCTTGATCTTGTTTAAATCCTTTCCAGCTTCTTTACATCACATGAAAGCCTGAGCTGAAATGGTTTAATAGCTCAGTCATTGCAGTGTTCACAGAGTCAGCCAGACAGAAAACATCAACCAGTCAGCTGGGTCTAACCTCTCTAGATGCTGGTCTGTAGCCAAATCCTGAGGGCAGGTTTTTATCCTCCTCACAGCCTTTCGCTCCTGGACTGAAATGCAGCTCCACATGAAAACGTTCCTCTGAAGATGGATCCTGAAACGACACAGCAGCCGTTATATAAAATGCATCATCATCTGAAGCAGGAGATCTATACTGGCCTTTAGGAGAGGGGATGGACTGCAGCGTTACCTTATTGGGATCCTCATACAACATTATCACAATCTGGGTCATGTAGTTCAGCTCACTGACCACTTTCAGGTAGTCCATGGCCCTCTTCCACTGCTCATCTTTGGTCTCCTGCAAAATCATTCAACACAAGCAGCTGATATGAAAATGAAATTAAAGAGCATGGTAAAGAAAATGATGTGTGTGTTGCTACAGTCACAATTTTGAATATGAAATATAATTGGACCAGTGCAGAGAAAATTCACTCATGGAGTTTACAGTATAAGAAGGCTTACATCACAGAGAGCTCCGTAGCGTAGGATGGACAGGAGAGAGTGGACGTGGCTCTCACTGGTAAAGTAAAGTCTGGTGCGGACATGACGCTCGGGAGACATGACTCCTCTGGAATAACTGCAAACAGACCACAGTGACTCAAATGAATCAATCAATTAACGAATCAATACATTTGACTAAACAAATTAATTTCTTCTAAATTAGAAATGTTATGCTATATTTGAGCAACCAATATTTCATTAAAGTCTGACCCCAACCTCCAAGGCTGGGATATGAAGAAATAATTTCACTGTGCTGTAATGTATATGTGACAAATAATGGCAATTTGTTATTGTTCACAGTTTTATTGATAAGGCTCAGATTTGAAGCAGATGTCTGAAACAGTGCCCATTTTCCAATTATAATTTTTTAAATCCTTAAAATAAATTATTAAAAAAGAGTATACTGTGACTGTAGCTTACACCGGGTGAAGTTTATTGACTGTGTCATCATCCTGCGTTCTCTGGAGGTCGGAGCGGATTTTGCGAATCAGCGGTGTGCAGTAGCCTTTGGCAATGTCCAACTTCTCAGCTTGAGAAATACCATATTCCTGCCAAGTAGAGGTAAAAAAAAAAAAAGAATTTACCATTCTGCTGCAGTACTAGTTAAGGTGAGAAATCCAACCTCATCACTTGGGCCTAGACCACACCAGCTAAATGTAAAACAACTACATGTAAAAATGTGTCTTGTCTCATTGCCTTTGCCTTTCCACCTGGGCTAACACGACATTTTCAACTATCAAATGCATCTATTCAAAAGTAAATAAAACTCTACAAAGTGGACAAAACTGATTTATATTTATGTTACAGTATAGATGTAGGGAATGAAGCTTTTGTCATGTGATGTCCATATTTTTCGAGATGGCAGAAATTGTGGTGATGTTTAATGGATAAAATATTTCACTCTCATGTTGGACTGCTGTGTATAATACACAAGTGATGGAATAAATTACATAAAGGCCATGGATCAGACACTTAGCGTGCATGCAGCGGTTTTCTGCATTTTGCTGTTGTGTTTTCTGCATTTCGCTGTGGACAGGAAACTTTTGAGAAACAAACTAATATCCTAAACTACAATCCTAAATATAAACAGCATTTTACTGATCCATGCTAGTGTGTAAATTTTCAATAAATATTTACAGTGTGATACCTATGCACTGAACAACCACAGTTAAGCTCACCTGTGGAATGACAATATCTGCCAGAGCTTTAGAGAGCCTGTAGATCTCCATGGTGTTGTCCAGCTTAAGTGAACTGTTGTGCTGAACATCATATTTGATGCAGTCATAGATGTCTGGGATCTTACTGATGTTGTAGCGCCCATTTTTCATCTTGAAGTCCTTCTCCAGTTTGGACCAGCGACGTAGCATCAGCTCCAGAGTCTCGCTGTGGTACAGCTGGATGTCTGTGTGAGAAAGAGTGAGACAGAGCTCTAGCACTAGCTGGATGAGAACTGAAATCTTTCCCTGTCGTTCTGGCTGTGTACCTGCTGACTTAGGGTCCTCCATCCTCTGTCTAATCTGCAGTGTAAGGTTTTGGATGAGGGAATAGACTTTATCACACGTCTTTACTGGGTTCTTGATCATTTGCATGGACTTCACTAGTGATGTGCTCGTCGTGGGAGCCAGCTAGCAACAGAAAAATGACGAAAATGGAAATGAAAACGGAAATCTGTGGTTTGAAATAGGAGTAGAAAAAAAATATATTAAAAAGTTTGACAAGTGTCAGTTCTGAAAAGTTAAAAAATGCAGGGAAGTGAACTTCAACAACTCGATTAATTCAAATATATAACAGAGAATACATAAAAATTAAATGTACATTCTCAAGGCTGTACTGCTGCTACACAGTTGGAAAGCAATGAAAGCCTTTTTGATTTAAAACAACCTTGAGCTAACTAAAACTCCAGGGCAAAAATGTCCTTATAGCTTAAAATCACTGCACCGGTTTCTCAAAAGAACATTTTGAGCTTTGACAGTCTTGCTTTGTAAAAAATGCTAGCTTCCTTCTTCTCTGTTGGAAACTTGTCCTGCTATTAGGAAATAACAAACAAACCTTTTCGTAGTCTTCGGAGGTGAAGTCTCTGTCCTTCTGCAGGATCTCGTGGAGCCGAGCTTTAACTCTCTGTTGGCAGCTGCTCAAAGAGTCACTGTCACTGTCCAGCAGGCCATTCATGTTGGCACTTTTCACCATCTGGACCAGAATGGGGGTCAGCTCACCCTCCAGTGCCAAGAGACCCTGAGGATAGAAAATAGATTGTGTGTTCGAGTTACATAAAAACATGCTTGTAATAATATAAATATATTAACAATATTCAGGAAAAAGCAGATCATGCAACATACACAATGCGCTTACCAGTTTATTGTCTAAATACATAGATTAACTCTCCATCTAAAGGTGAGACAATCCTACTTTTGTTTTATTTTGCACTTTTGTTTATTGCAATTATGTATCACAGAAGTGTATTATTTTCTATGTAATCTCCATTTGATCCCATGGAAGTGTTTCATGCTCAACAAATGCCCAGATTTTCCTCTAGAAAAATATGGATTCAATTCTATTCAATTCAAATTATGGTGCAACTTTCAGGTTTTCATTTGACTCTTTATACTATATTATTTATATCATCAACAGTAATAAAAATAACAAATATTGGTTTAATTCTGGCAGTAAGGAGGGTATTTGTCCTTGCTGTATCTTTGGAGTCACAGTTAAGCTGCACCATAATATCATGTTCTGGTGAATGTTCCAAAAATAGGCAAGCTGCTTTTTCAGTTATACTGCAAAGTGGAAATATTTGCCATTTTAAATATTATCTATGTAAAAAGTCATAAATCTCCATTATATTTATATTGCTCCATTGGTCGTTAACAAGAATATTTATTTCACCAGCAAATTTTGTTCATGTTTGTCTGGCTTCCTCCTGAATCAGCAACTTGATCAGACAAGAGGTAAAACAACACTTGATGTCTCATGGCTCTTTTCTGAAATGTTGAACTTTTCGAACACCATGGACACAACACCAGGGTATGTAAAGAAAGGGAAGAGACACAGTCTACATGACTGCACAAGTTAGTAAACTGCACCTTGGCAAAAGCGGCTGCGGTCATCTGAACCCGGCCCTCATCAGAAGCGTAGATCTTCAGGTCATGTCGATATGTGCTGTGCAGACGCAGCAGGCCACAGCCAGGAAAACCTGCATAGTCACCTGCAAGATTGTACAGCCACAGCTTTATTTTGATCCAAGAGAATCCAACTTAGTTATCATACAAGGTCACAAGAGTTATAGAAAAACACAGAGTCGTTCTATTGCAGCTCTCAAAATCTGTAAATAATGAGCACATAAAGAGCTGTAGATAAAACCTAGGTAATATTAATTGGGCACTAACATCAGAACAGGCTTAAGAAGTAGAAGTGAACTGCTAACAGAAGACTTGACGGAAACTTAGGGAATTGCTTAATATGCTTACAGGAATGAAACAGTGATTCAGCCGACTGCCGAGTTAATCAGCTGTGTCTGAGGGAATTGGATTATTTAATTAGTTTATTTCACCACAGACTACTTGCAAAGGCATTGGGGAAGAAGCCCTTTTTTCCTCACACTTTAATTTAAGAAAAATCATCAGCCCTTTTCTGAATCTGTTCCAAAAGAAGAGGTTAAATAGTAGGTTTTAAGGAAGTGATACAGGTTGTGGTTTTCCTGCAGTTGTACCTTGTCCTCCAGGGTACATACACCTAAACGCACGACCCAGTTCCTCTGCCTGTACCCTGCCCGCTGGAGTCAACTCCCCACCCCATTTCAGCACCAGCAGTAAGGACGGGTCATCCCTCCGCATGTCTGAAACACATATACCCACACGGTTCTGAGAACCGTTAACAAATTTAAGACATTGGCATCCATTGTTTTATAGGCAATTAAAAGGCTTACCTTCCTCTTCACTAGATGTTTTTGGGCAGCCATGAGGGAGATATGTTAATTGGACCTTGCGATTAATACCTGAAAAATGCCCATACCTGAAACAAGACAGAAGAACTGAAGCAATCAAGAAATCCTTACATAACTGTAGTAACTATTAGTGAGGATGTTTAAGCATCGGAAAAGAACACGTTTCACCACATTTTGTCTACTTCTAAAAAGGGGTCAATAACGGTCATGGAGAACTCCACTTACATCTCAAGGACGGTTTTCAGCTGCTCGAGTTTGGCTTTGCTTTCTTCAATTTCTGTATCATTATTCTGCCCTAGTTCAACCAATAGCTGTCTGGCGATGTCTAAAACTTCCTGTTGTGATGAAAGATGAAGTAATATTTAAAAACTGTGTCAGGCAATATAGTTATCCATATGCTACCCGATAATGCAACTTTTAATTAAACATGCTCAATTAAATCTACATTACCTGAAGCTGCTTTGGCTTCTTTAGCTTGAGCTTTCCACTTTTGTATCCTTCGTATTTTTCAAAGAGCTCAAAAAATCTGACAGAGACACAATAAATCATGTCAAGCAGGTTGAAGCATTTCATACCCTGATTTGCTAAGAATAAGAAGCAAAGCTAACATGAAGAAGTAGATGTTAGTAGAAGATGATTCAAAACAGAACGTAAGGAGAACACGGAGAACAAGCGGCACCTCTGATGTCGAACCTCCATTTTCATCTTCTGCTTAGGAGTTCTGTCTCCATGTCGGATCACAGCAATCACACACCTCAGCTCCATCCTATCAAACATGAACACCCATTAAACACCCCAGAACATGAAGTGTTTATAGCAGAGCAGGATAAAAAATACAACACTGCTTTTAATATACATGGCAATAGTTAAGTAAAGAATAAAATATGACTGGGTGATTTATTATTTTCCAGAACAAGTCTTTCATTTCTCTAATATCATAGCAACTTGCCAATTACAGCATTTTTATTCATTAAAGTTCATACTTCTTATCCATTAATAGTGAATGTTGAGAAACATCCTGGAAACAAGTAAGTGTCTCTTATTGTTTACACTGTTCCATACAGCTGGAGACTCCTGATAAAAATGCTAAATACACATAACTCTATGATGGCTTTTTTAGCTGGAATTACTGTCAGATGTTATTCAAAACTTTCTGACCACTCTGATTTGAGTATTCAACAGAACTACTGTAGAAAACCAAGATTGTCAAGAAAGCACATACATTGTCCCGGAGGTGGTGGGAACTATGGGAATGTCTTCAGCTTCCAGAGGGATGGACCACGGAATCTGGAACTGAGGAGCTAGCTCTCGCATGACAATATTCCTGCGACAATGGAAAGATTACATTACAAATCCTGGTATTCATGTTAAATATTATTCCTGTTCAGAATATCATAAGGGCATTTGAGGTGCAATATGTAATTATATAAGTGTTCTTTGGACGAGCTGATTGTAGTGTCGTCCACCGGACTGCATAGCTTCACACCTGATTAGTTCAGAAACCCATCATAGATCTGACCCCCATTAACCTGGCCTAATTGCAGCCGGGATCTGATTAAAATGACACACAAGTTTGATATAATGTTCGTACTTAGCAATAAATGCCTTTTCTAATTCTTGTCTGTGATTATCGTATATCTTTATAGCAGTCAGTGTGAGTCTCCATAATATTTTAATTTCCTCGAGCTACACGCGAGCTCTGCCTCAGCTCAATATGTAAATGATTTAATAGATAAAAAGCAGCATGTATGGGACCCACACTGAGACCCTTCACAGTTCAGGGTCAACCGTGTCATAGTGCTTACAAATTAGAAAAGAATTTGCCTGGTGAACAAGGTCCAAGTGTAGGAAGGAAAAAGCTAATAAACCTGTATCAGCCCCCTGCAGAGTCTAAGATTAGTGAGCTTAAATAAGACGTTGTTACTTAAAACCAGCACCCCATGATTTCACTGAAAACAATTACGGTCCTATGGAGTACAGAGTATTCTGTAGAGAGAGAGAAAGAAAGCAAAAAGGCCTTTTTCTTCACTGTCATGTCTGATATATAAGCCAGAGGAACTGTTTACATGAACACTGCATATTCACTCATTATATAGTACTGTTTTATCAGTAAAGAGAGAGCAAGATAGAGAGAGAGCGAGAGAGAGAGAGAGCGAGAGAGAGCGAGCGAGAGAGCGAGCAAGAGAGAGAGAGAGCGAGAGAGAGAGAGAGCGAGAGCGAGAGAGCGAGAGAGAGAGAGAGCGAGCAAGCGAGAGAGAGAGCGAGCGAGCGAGCGAGCGAGAGAGAGCGAGAGCGAGAGAGCGAGAGAGCGAGAGAGAGAGCGAGCGAGAGAGAGAGCGAGAGAGAGAGCGAGCGAGCGAGCGAGAGAGAGTGTCTTCAGCTCACACCGCAGTGTACGTCATCAGGGGAAAAAAAATATAATTCCTAAAAATGTTACATACCCCAGAATTTTTGCACAGTCATCATAATATTTCATGGAGTTCTTCACGAAGCTAAAGCCGTTCACGTCACAGACGTAGGATTGGCCATTAGCACGAAGCAGGTCAAACCCACACACTGTTTGCTGTCAGTAAAACAAACAAAGCAACAAGAGAGTGAGAACATCACTGTTTATAGTACCACAAGAGCAACTAGTCAAGGTTGGGTCAGTTAGTGAGACAATTTACAGGGTCATTTTGGAAATATGATCCATATAAACTTATTCATTCATTTATTACATGAGTAGATATTCCGTGTGTAAATAAACTGAGATTAAAATAATGCATGCTGATTAGGAACCTAAATCTTTATTTGAATTGAATATTTCTGCTCAGTCTGGTAGATTATTTGCATTCGCATGTAGTGTCATCTGGCACTGTGTGTATTGTATAGCAGACAAATACAGGCAGATGGGCTTGTTGAGGAAAAACATGTCAGGCCATTGGACAGACTTGACATACAGGAGGATGGAGCCACAACAAAAATATGCTGACAGAGAATGTCCAAACTATTAAAAAAATGTAAGCAGTGAAGGGGATGGTGATATAAACAGAAGTCTAATGTCTTGCATTTAAAACAACTTCAATAAATGAATCATAATTTATCTGTTAATTTAAGGTTTGTTCATTTTGAGACATCGGTCAGGTGTCACTGAAAATAGTGTGTATAATACCTCACCATAAAGGCTGATAATAAGGTCTGCTTAAATTAAGATATGTTTACATTAGTGTTGTAAGTAGGGGTGAAATAGCATGCTGGTGTACTGAGATAAATAATCTGACATGATGTACCATGATGTTACTTGAAACCTCAAGGTGAAGAGCACCGCTTTCTAAAGAAAATACACACCAGCACTAACGCCATGTGTTAGACCTTCAGCTGATTGTAATATGACGGTCACCACTTGATGGCACAACATCTCCACAGCATAACAATAAGAGGCAAGAAACTTTTCATAGCACTGCAGATATTTACTGCCATGACTCAGCAATTTCACAATATAACTCAATATAAACAGTATAATCACTCCAGATCCAGCAAAGCCTTCCTCCATGTAGTGCTAAGTATCCGCTTTACTCAATAATGACTGGATAATGATTGGATAATAAGCTTTACATTTCAATAATGGACTCAAATGCACTGGAAACTGAGGTATCAATTCCACTAGGTGCGCTCACCTTAAAGGCCAGGCAGACTTTCCAGGCAATGAGTTTCTCTCTGGCGTTGAGGATGACAGGATAGCGTACCTCTTTTCCTTCACTGTCTCGTTCCACCTTTCCATCCAAAGCAGGAGATTTACGAGCCTCTGCATGGGCATAGTCTGGACCCACGGTGTATACCTGAGGTGATATGTGCACACATGTACACAAACACACACCAGAACACATGAATAAACAGGAAAATACATGATTAGGAAGGCTGTGTATTTTGGTAGTACGTGTGTTAACAGATGGAATTGTCTATGCCTGAGCAGACAAGAGCATGTTACAGGGCTGCAGCACTGCGGCACAGTTCCAAAGCACTACTAATCTTATCACAGCACCAGACACTGTGGACACCGAATGTCTCTTCAGAGCTGTGAACTTACCTCAGCTCAAGGCAAAGCACTAGATGACCTT
Source organism: Hemibagrus wyckioides (assembly GCF_019097595.1). Classification (NCBI taxonomy): domain Eukaryota; kingdom Metazoa; phylum Chordata; class Actinopteri; order Siluriformes; family Bagridae; genus Hemibagrus; species Hemibagrus wyckioides. Next base: position 352,305 of record NC_080725.1, read on the forward strand.
AAATTTACTTAATTTATTACCTTAACGTCTGTCCCGTCTGTAGGCATAAACTCTTCATATATGTACGAGCCAGTTTTCCGGACACTGCTCTCAGGAGAATACACACTACTTCTGCTGCCGATCTGCAACAAATAAATATAAACAAAGGCATATATGGACGTAGGATCTTTTCTAGATTGGTTGTGTGTGTGGTGTTGTGTGTGTGTGTGTGTGTGGGTATCTAACCTTGCGGAAGAGCCTCTGGCTGCCCCCTCCTGCAGATGTGGGGTAGTAGATATAGACATTATGGTCCTCAGCACTCACTGGCTTCTCCACAAAAGGCTTCTGGAAAATTTCTCCATTTACCTCCACATGGTCCTCTCCCTCAACCAGGTTACATTCTGTAACCACGCACATAAACACATAATAAACACAAACTTTCTGACAATTTAATATAATGCTTTGTGACCAAGATACTCTGATTGACATTCATTTTAAAGAAGCAATTTTAAGGCTGATGCGTATCTTGAAATATTAATAAATTTCTGCTGAATGCCTGCGGGAAATCAGGGCTCATATCTTGATGCATTTTGCCCCACATTAATCCTACACTGGCCATCGTTATCCATAATAACAGAGAAAGCACATCTAATCTTCTTAAGCCAGAGGAATCTAATCTTTTCAGGTGAAATATGAATTGAAATCATTCCATCAAGCAGTGAAAGATAAAAATGGGACAGAAAACTTCTTTAATTGTTCTGAGAACCTTTCACTTAATCTGTTCACATGTATTCAGTTCATCTGTGAAAAAACAATAAGTATTTTAAATGACTATTTTAAAAAAAGTTGGTGTTTCACATTAAATAAAAGTAAATCCTTTATTTCATATCTATATCAACTACAAGGGACAAATAATACAAACAAGATCGGTCAATAATAAATGTTTACATTTTAACATAAACAAACTATAAATATAATTCAGAAAAAAACCTTTTATTTACTTTCCCATTTTCCCCTAGGCTTTCTTCCTGCAAAAACATTCTGGTTAAAAGCCACTTAAACAGTCAGTCTGCCTAAAGACGTGAGATTTCGGCACACAGTGAATGGCACACTGTGGTCATGCTGTTGGATAGCTGCATGCCGTAGTGACACAGACATAAACCTAATCACAGTTTAGTGTGTAATCAGATCCTAGCTGTCATAACACATATTTTTGCTCTCAGAAATTCATGATGAGAGACATTAGACCATTTTGACAAGAGACTTGGTGGGATTTTATTTGGTGTGTGTGGTGGTGGAGTTTCAACGCATCTCTTGGACCTCTAGAGGAATTCAGTATCATGCTGGTGTTAAAGTGCAGCTTGGTCCTGTTACTGATGACCGTTTAAAATTTTCAGCCCTCAGGTTTGACATGTTGTGGATTCTGAAATATCTGCTTACAGAACTATACAGAGAGGTTAACTGCAGCCTTTCTGTTAGCTCAAACCAGTCTGGCCATTCTTCATTTATCTCTCTCACAACAAGGTGTTTTTGTCCACTGAGCTGCTGCTCAAGGGAAGTTTTTTCCGAGTAAACTCTCAAGACTGTTGTGCATGAAACTCCCAGGAGATCAGCGATTGTAGAAATACTAAAACCAGCCCGTCTGGCACCAACAATCACACCACAGTAAAAATCACATTCCCCCCGTTCTGATGGTTGATGTGAACATTTCCCGAAGCTGCTGGCTCCTATCTGCATTTTATGCTTTACACTGATGAGATAAATGTGTAGGTGTACAGGTGTTCCTAATAAAGTGCTTAGTGTGTATCTGTCCAGGTCACTTTTCTGAGAGATAACAAAATGTCTCTGGTAAATAAGCAAGCCCAGAGAGCTATGAGGATAACCAGAGTGATTAAGCCATGACAAGAGCAAACACAGAGTTTTATCAAAAACAGAGTGCGTGTTGCTGAAACACAAAGCGACATGGCATTGTGTTCCTGTGATGATTGTGTTGTGATCACACCAGGCATTCACCGGAGGCACAAGCTGCACAATCTTGATTGCTCAGATGGGATTGATTAAAGTGCACTCTTACTGAGACAAAGAGCAGCAGTCAGTTCTTTCTGACAACAGAAATGCCAGCTGAAGCGTTTCTGCCCTGGCCTGATTGATGTTCTATTAATAGTTACAGCACTGTGCAGCGCTGCGACAACGCTCTGACAATGTTCTGGCTCTGCAGGTCAAAGAACCGTCTGCTATCCCACTTCTGAGGATTCCCTTATCCAGAAAGAGAACAGCGTTTGTAATCGAGCCCATCAGTTTTCATCCAAAGTTGCACATATTAGCATTTTTTGCAGAAGCCGTCCCTTTCATATTCCCATGAGATGGGGAAGAAATCAAGACGACGAGTGTTTACTAAACACCTCCACTGGTGAGTGCTGTTTTTGGGTCTCAATAAAGCTTGTGAGGAAGATGAGCCACACTTTCTCACTGATTTGCATGATTAAAATAAACAAGTCTGAAAGATGCTGTGAGATGTCTCTGCGGAAATACAACAGTCATCAGCATTTCCACTTCATCTTCCTCGCTTACATAATAGTGCACAAGAGACAACCTCAATGCAATTTTCACATGCAGGTTTTGCCAACGTGGAGCTTGAAGATGGAGGAATGACAGTAGATCATGAGCAATCTAAAGGCTGGGAACTGAGAGACGGACTTGTAAGAAAAGGGAAAAGGGAAATGAAAAAGGCAGCAGCTGGTCGCGATGCTGTTTTCGTTACTGAAAAAACAGGTCTCATGAGTACAAACTCATCACAGAGAGAAACGAGGGAGAGACACAGAAAGAGGGATAGTCAGCGACAATGCGTGACAGATGTTGCCATGGCACCAGCACTGTTACCACGGACACAGGATGGGTTGATTGACGAGACCTTTAGCTGCACAAAAAAACCCCAAACACACAGAACTGGGAGAGATTTTGTAAGAAGATCCCGATCCCTGACCCACTGTAGTGTTCCTTCTACTATTGTGTAATTTAAAAAGAAACTGAAAGGGTGATTTAGTCAGCTGTATTCCTTTGTCTTGTGAGTTTCAGTTGGGGACAAAGAAAGACGCAGCATTCATTTCAGATTCAGAAAACATCAACATGCTGAAATATTTAAATCTAAATCTGGAAGTTGGAGTGGAGGAAAGGCTTTATTTTATTAAAAGTCTCCTGGCGCTTCATGAATGTGATCATGAACATAAACAGCAGAACATCTCATGTATAGGAAGAGTATTAGTCAGGAGATTTTCACATTTACAGATATAAAAACCTTAGCAGATAAAAACACTGCTGTACTGAGTTCACAAATGTCTTTAAACTGTTATACAAACCTTCTGGTCTTGCTGGGTCTCTGTTCAGCACAGCGTAGCGTGGAAGCTGGATTCCCTCTGCCTTCAGGATCCGATACACTTCCCTCCTGGTTACGAAGAGCGACACAAAAAATGTGAACGATACGTAAAAATATAAAGCCACTTGTATTAGGACAAAATTACATGCTTTAATACAAGAAAAGTTTATCTGATGTATAACCTATCCAGTTTGCATGCTGTTTTATATGCTATGGATATGAATATATTAATAATCTTTTGTTTGTTATGCGTATGCAAATTAAAATTAAAGCTACACAAATTTTGAAACAAGATATACACATAACAGACTGCAGTGTCTGTAAATGACATGGCAGCTGCAGTCTTCTCACAGTTTCACTGAACAGATTAAAGATAAACACTGGCATCATAATCACATTACACATGACCGCAACAACAGATGTTCTTACTGTTAAACAAACCCAAATGATTTCTCAGAGGAGACCATACCAGGTTCAGCCTGTCGCAGAGTTTTTAGCAAGGCTCCTGTGCCATGAGGCTCACCTGTCCTGGATGCAGTATTGCAGGTCCAGATCATTAATGACAAACGGATTCCTTAGCTTCTCATAAGCTACAGCTTTGTCCAAGGGAAACCCTTTAAGAAGCAAAGAGAAAAAGGACAATAACTCTGAAAAGCCACCACATTTTGAGATTACAACAACATTTATCAACATTTATCATTTATCAACAACATTGAACTGTGTATATGTTTGCACCTGACACCAAGACAAATTCCTAGTACTGTAAAGTGCTCTTTGCTGACCCTTTGCTGTACCTGGCAATAAAACTTTTTCTGATTCTGATTCAAAAAGGTTTCAAATAAACCATAAGGAGTGCACTGACTATTGAGAAAAGACAATAGTTTACTGAAAACCTACTTATAAGGGAATTCTAAAGCTGTAGTAAGATTGTAATAAATTTGATTATTTGCAGTTTCAGATCTGCATAATTCTTCATTTGTAGATATACACAACATAGCCAAGTTTGTGGTCATCTGACCATCACTCCCATATGTGCCTTCTGAACATCCCAATCCAGATGTAGTTCCCCCTATGCTATTAGAATAACCTCTGCTCTTCTGGGAAGGATTTCCACTAGATTTTGGAAAGTGCACAAAATGTCTTCCATGACCTCGCCTTTTTCTGCACAATGCCATGCTGGAACATGATTGGGTCTCTCAGTTCCAGTGAAAGGAAATAACACTTTAGCTTACACACATATACCATACAATGGTGTGCTTGTTTTGGGTCAACAGTTTGTGGATGAACCACGTAGGGTGGGATGACCATACAGTGTATACTGGTGTCTATTTTCTTTTCCATAACTGCCCTTAGTCTTCCACTGTTTTCCAGCGATTTCATGTATGCATTTGGGCATCAAACCAAATGTATTAGCATGAGCACAGAATGACCGGAATCACTGAAGAAAGACAGCATCACGATTCTGACACTAGTTACTAAATATTACACACTACAGAATTATTACTACATCCTGTAGAGCGAAAAAAAGAACAAAAAAAAATTTAGATTAAATATTATCCAAAGTGCACCACACTTCCTAACCCTAAAGAATTCTTTTACAGAGTGTGAATTTTATATGAAACTGCAAAATTGGACTGGAGACCAATCTTAGAGAGAGACTGCTGGATAAAGTAAATCAATAGCTGAAGTAAATGTTTCAGAGACCTGAGCTTAACATTTACATTTCATTCATATTAACTAACCCATAAGACAAACACGACAGAAAACATTCACATCCCAGCTAGCTCTCCAAGTGGTCAAAATAAAAAGAGACTCATTCCACAGAAACACAACATCAAAACCTTGTTTGAACAAAACCTTCCACAGGTATTTCATGGCACCACACCATGAATGTGAATAAACTGTGCAGGTATGTGCATGTGCGTGTGTGTGTCTGTGTGTGTGTGTGTAACACAAACATGACCCCACTCACCTTTGGAGTGGAATGAGATAAGACAGTCGCACAGTGGCCAGTTCTCCACAGGCTCGTTGAGGATGACCTCCTCCTCGAACGTGACCACTGTGATGTACTTGAAGAGACAAAGACGCTCCAGGATCTCCTTCATGGGTTTGGACTTGGACTTCTTGGCCATGGCACAGATTCCCACCACTATCTGTCTCTCTGGAGGCTGCAGGGTGGAGCAACCGATCTGTTTTAGTGCTCAATTTAGTCCAGCAATTTAAACTCAGCAGCTGGTAAAACACTCATGAAATCAGACTCTGTGTGTTCTACAGGCCACATTATGCACGATAAATTCTTGGCCGGCTGTGTTGGATTTTGCCAAATGCTTTTTCAGAGACATAAATCAAGGCCGTAAGCAGGGTCAAAACAACAAATACGTACCGTTACTGTGACACACGATTTATAGTCAGTGACCTTGTAACCTTGCAGGCCGAGATACATGTCTAAGATTTTAATTACAAAATAAACTGATTTACTGAAATATGTTAAATTCTAAAACCAATTTAATGAACCAGTCTTTAATCTCTTCACTTATATAACGCACATGAATGAGCACCATCAGTAAAAGTTTAAAACATGATTATATAACAAACTCAAACTGCCATCTGAAGGACACAGAGATTAGGTTAAAAACACCAGAGTATTCCTTTAACTAGATTTCACACTTCACCTGGAACGGGGTCATAAATATGATCAGAGACACACACTAATGCATATTAAGAGGAGTTAGTAGAATTTAGTAACCTGGACATCCAGGAATAAGATTACGTGTCCAGCTGTTCATTTTTTATCAAAGTTGAATCAGTAGGCTAGAGGTCAATAGAATAGTAATGCAGATTTTTTTAATCCTACATACCGAGTCGTACTCTTCCTCATCCGCGTCCTCATCTTCCTCCTCAACGTTCTCATAGAGGCAGTCGTAGCCAAGCACTCGGCCCGGGTCAAGCAGCTCCTCTCCTTCTCCATCATCAGCACCGACAAAGAAGCGAGGGTGGTCGGCATCCTCGCTCTCCGACATGACTCTGACCCGCTCTGCCTCGTGCCCGTTTTGCCACGGTGCCAGGCCAAACCCTCGAACTGTGCAGGAGAACGGAGCGGCTCACGGCACCGGTTCATAAGCCGACACGGTTAGAAGGGCCGAGCCGTCACTCCTCTCACTTTTTCCTGTTCTTCACAGCTGCTCATTAGGATGTACTTCACCTTGAAATACAAAATTAATTAAAGAAAAATACCACACTGCTAAAGGAAAATCTCAAGCATCTCAGGCAATCTCAGGCCCTTTAGCACTACTGAGAAGATAAAACAAACGGATATCAGCAGAGACAGTTCCCAGAAGCTACCTGGGTAAGTGGCTCCAGAAAACTTCTCCTTCTTATCAGGTGTGGTGTGGACTAATCACACAGTCTTCAAATGCAGAGAGATACCAGAAGAGCTGATTTGCAATCTTTTATACCTAGAGCCTCTCTTAAAATGTATTAAATCGCCACGGCAAATTTCCAGAAGAGAAATTTCTTCTGTCATAAACAACCATTACATACATCATGTAGACATTATACATCTATTACATACATCTATGTTTAATGAATACGGCACATAGCATTGTGCAAACATCAAATAATCAGTAATCCTACAGAAAAGACACAGAACGTCACAGAAAACCAATGATTTGTGGTAAAGCACTGATAAGTAAGAAATACTAACTGAACCAATCAGAGCGCAGGAGGCAAAGCCCGAAAAGCAGATTTACTTTATTAAACTTAATGAAGTTAAAGAATTTTCCATCATAGAATATTATCAATTCTTCCTCTATGAATGTTAGCGATGTAACAAACACTGTAGTCTGTGTTTAAAAGAATGTAATTCCCACAAAATGCAGAATATTTGGGAGTTGGGAAGTGATAAAAATAAGATTGTGAGCTGGAATGAAAGCATCAAATTAAACTGATAAGGAGGATCATGTTTTTGATTGAGTTTTTCTATCATTCATTAACGTTTCCTGTTCCTCAAAAAGATTTTTTAAGGCTAATTTACACCGAACCCAATTTCTGAAGTGTTTTAATGGAGTTTCTTTCATCTTCTAACTTCCTTATCCTGATCAGAGCTTATCCGGGGAAAACTGGACCTGAGGAGAGAATAATAATCTGGGATGGGACAACACCCCCAATGCACTCTTCACGCAATAAAACAGACTCACAGGACAGAGGGAGTTTGGATGAAGGATCTCAGAACTGATACTGGAAAAGTTTCAACCTAAACTTGGGGTTCAGCAAAACACCAATATCCTGATACTGTAATATGAAAGGAAATGATGTTGCTATAGATCTGGAAATCTCTCTAATGAACAAAACAGAGGGAAAGAGGCAAAGAAAAACACCCCGAGACAACGTGAAGAACACTCGGGAGGAAGCTGACCACATTATAAATCATTACTCTGTGTAATACAGAGCGTGTGCCAAGAGCGATGGAAAGATCTACAATACGAAAAACAGCACTTATTGCATACTGTTCTGCAAGATGTTTTTCATGTCCAAATCACCCTGACCTTCATAATTCTGTTCATCTAAAGCACTTAGACACTTAATCCTCGTCCAGACTTGATTACACACAAACCGATCGGATGAAGCAGAATGTTCAGAGCTACAGCTGGACTCAAGCGGTCAAAATGAGCAGGATTATTAAAACACAGGCATGGGTGTGTGTGCCCTGACCAATGACACTGACCATCTGTCACTGGCACCCCTCAGTCTGACAACATGCCAAAAACACAGAGAGGGAATAAAGAGCCTTCACACACGCTGCTTTTAAAACCAGTAACTCAACATGACTGAAATACAACAAACCTTACAGTCTCTCAGTCTTCTGCTGTGTTGGAGTCTGATTATATCCTCAATGAATTTGAATTACATTTGTTTAAAGGCATCCACACACACACACACACACACACACACACACACCACCTTAAAGTGACTTCCTTCTCAGTAAAAGTACAGAAATCCAGTCTGAATTTCTCTTTATAAGCTGATATTAAACCAGTTAAACGCGCATCATTTACCTGAATGAATCAACCCTGTGGAAACACACTACTCTAACACATCAAGGTGTTATTATATTTTTAAATATTTTGTATACTAATGACAGTGTATCGTGTGTGTGTGTGTGTGTGTGTGTGTGTGTGTGTGATATAAAGAGTGTAAAGATGAGAAATTCAGCGCTGTGGTCACTTCCTGCAGTTGTGAACCTGACACTGTTGTCCGTTTCTCAGTATGCTCACTGAAGGAGCTAGCTCTACAACTTACCTCTTGCTGTATTAACACTGAGGATTTTTATATTTATTTCTCAGTACTTTTCGGAAATCTTCTCAGCTCTCGGTCAGTCTGTAACATGAGCTCTTTAAACCCTGAGAGTGGTTAGCAGTAGAAGCTGGAGGTAAATGTCCAGTTAGCGTTAGTTAGCCTGAGCCTAGCCTCGCTAACGGAACTGCTGTCAATGTGTTTTCTTTAAAAAAAATAAAAAATAAAAAATAAAAAAATAAAAAAACACTCCGTCCTCCACGGGAGCTTTTATTACTGTTTTATTGCATTAGGAGTTTTTCCTCTCAGAGCAGCGGCTAACGGCTAAAGCTCCGGCACGAGACTTTTCAAAGAGCAGCATCAAAAAGCGAGAGAGCAAGTGGCGCGGCGTGACGTCATCGCGTAGAGGCGTGATAACAGTACCGGGGGGGGGAGCGAGCGGAAACAACCGGAAGCGGCGGTCCTAATAAAATCACACAACAAATCATACAATCTGATGAATGTAAATACTGCAGCACTAAACTGTCCCTTCAGTGGACCTAAAAAGGCCGAACATGTCCTAGCATGACAATGTCCCTGTGTACAGTGTGAGCTCCATGAAGACCTGGTGTGTCAGGGTTAGAGTAGATCTTGACTGGCCTGCACAGAGTCCTGACCTCAACCCCATAGAACACCTTTGTGATGAATTAGAGTGGAGACTGTGAGACAGACCTTCTCGTCCAACATCAGTGCCTGACCTCACAAATGCGCTTCTAGAAGAACGGTCAAAAATTCCCATAAACACACTCCTAAACCTTGTGGAAAGCCTTCCCAGAAGAGTTGAAGCTGTTATAGCTGCAAAGGGCGGGGCAACTCCATATTACATTCATGTGCATGTAAAGGCAGACGTCCCAAAACTTTTGGCCTGGCTCACAGTCTCCACTCTAATTCATCCCAAAGGTGTTCTATGGGGTTGAGGTCAGGACTCTGTGCAGGCCAGTCCAGTTCCTCCACACCAAACTCACTCATCCATGTCTTTATGGACCTTGCTTTGGTCACTGGTGTGCAGTCATGTTGGAACAGGAAGGGGTCATCCCCAAACTGTTCCCACAAAGAGCATGAAATTGTCCAGAATGTCTTGGTATGAAGCTGAAGCATTAAGAGTTCCTTTCACTGGAACTAAGGGGCCGAGTCCAACCCCTGAAAAACAACACCTGAACTCAGTGATCTGGAGGGATGTCCCAATACTTTTGGCAATATAGTGTATTTTGTTTACAGTTTCAAGGACACGCACTGAAACTGTAAATATTAACACTATTAAAACAGAAGCATAGTCGCTTTTCCCTGCAATGTGTTGCATACATACATGCAAATTCATTCAGTTTAATATGCATACTTATTTTATATAATATATATTTATAATTTTATTCCTTAGTCTGACTTCACGCCTGCTCCTCTTATAGTGCCTGATGTTTGTTGTACACTTTTCTGGCACAGACTTCAGAATCTTGCAGGTCGTGATGTGATTGGCTTTTCACTCTTTTACGCGTCCACCAGTTAGAACAATAACACGAGCTGATAAGACAATCAGAGATTATAAGACAATGTCACTTAATAACACTTCACAGTGTATACATTAAAGCGGTATATAAAATAAAATTTTAAAACATTTTACCGTTTTGGAGAAACGTTGACATGTTGTTCCTAAATCTCGCCACTAGATGGCACTGTGTCGCTGAAGTCAAGCCTTAGATCAGAGTCTTTTTGTTCATTTAGAGAAAAACCAGGAAAAGGCTTTAATGTGATTTAATGAAGCAAAGCAGGGATTTGACACCAGATCTCTCCCACACCTTGTCATAAACACTCTTCACTACCCAAAGGACAAAACAGTAATTAAAAAAGAGAACATTTTCCACATTAAGTATAAATATCAAAAGGGAGAAATGTCAGTGTCTCTAGGTCAGTGTTTAACAGAGGAAGCCACATTAAACTGTTATTTGCAATTGATTATAATAGAGGGTTTTAAAAAAGCTTCACATGGGTTTAATATTTAGTGGGTCATTATTTTTTTAGCTAGTACACGGTAGTCATGATCAGTGTGTGTGTGTGTGTGTCTGTTGGTAGATGTTTCTAGGCCAATGTTTTAACATTTATAAGTCTGAGACATTTAGTGAATGGAGATTTCTGTTTTTGTTTCTCTTTTTTTTTAAAGACCTGGCATAAAGATCTTTGAATTATTTTATCGTCACACAGATCACAGTTACATGCTGGAGCTTAACTAGAGATTTCATTGTAACACATTATTGTTTATATTTTGTAATATGTACTGTGTGTATTGTGTAAAAAACATTCAGCTGTCAGGTTATATAAATAAAACATGGAATTTCTCTTATTTAATTCACCCATTAACTGATCAGGGTGCATCAGATACATCTTCATACTTCGTTGTCTTTGTGTGTGAGTGACTGACTGAGTGAATGATTGAGTGAGTGTGTGAGAGAGTGAGAGTGAATGAGTGACTGAGTGAGTGAGTAAATGAGAGTGAATGAGTGACTGAGTGAGTAAATGAGAGTGAATGAGAGTAAATGAGTGAGTGAATGAATGAATGAGTGAATGAGTGAGTGAATGAGAGTGAGTGAATGAGAGTGAGTGAATGAGAGTGAGTGAGTGAGTGAGTGAGTGAGTGAGTGAATGAGAGTGAGTGAGTGAGTGAGTGAGAGTGAGTGAATGAATGAATGAGTGAATGAGTGAGTGAATGAGAGTGAGTGAGTGAGTGAGAGTGAGTTTCCTGAACAACATTTAAAGGTCATTTACATCCACATGTGTTTCATTAACAAACTCATCACTAATTTACCTTGTAAACCAATCCAGAATCTTTTTAATTGAACAAATTACACAGAGCCAGGTGGGAGGTGTTTGTGGGAGAGAGGACAGGTGTGTGTTTAGTTTATTTGGAGATGTTTGAATCATTTTGTAAGGCAATTCCTCTGTATTTTTGTGTAACTCTACTGAATTTTGGTGCTGTAATAATTCTCTTTTCACAAATTAGAAAATATAAAAAGAAAGATCAACAGAAAAGAGTGATGCTTTGCAGACACTTTATTACACAAATAACATTGTTACTGAAAATAGTATTCTTGCAATAAAACCTCAGTATGTCACAACAAATATCAGACACATCTCACATCCTGCTTGGAAAATGTCGTAAATACAGCTTTAGATACATCTTAATAATCCTCTTTTTTTTCTTTTCATTTAATGCGGCACAAGATAAATCAAAATACAGGTGACGATAGCAGCGCTTTGAAGAAAGTGGCACATCTGTAGTAATATAGGTGCTGCAGAAGGCGAAATACATAATCAAAAAGGCACAAATGTACAAATAAGAGATAAAACAAACATCTGGACCAGTTACCTGAAAACTTAAAAAACTATCAAGTTTTATCAAGATAAATTATCAGCATATACCTGCCAATTTAGAATGAAAACAAATCTACCGCTTTCTCCTCTTCCATTAAAAATAAGCATAGAGCTAAATCCCTAAATCTACCAGTGTTTGCTCCTCTACGCTCCTGCTCCCATAAAATCATAAATTAAAGTGGCAGTCGTATATCCTAATGAAAAAAAGGTTTCTGCACAAATAAATTAAAATATATTGGCAGCCAATGCGTATAGTTACGTGTATGATTGCGGTACATCGTTAGGGTTCGAGCACGGACGGAGAGGGCGGAGTCTGGGCCGAATCATTAGGATGAGGAAACGGGGGGAGGAGGGGCAGAGTATTCCTCGTTCTCCGAGTCGGTGGCATCCTCGTCATCCTTCTCTAGGTCACTGCCCTCTGTGCTGAGACGGTCAAAGCCCTGCCGTGTGTAGCCTTTGTGGGTTGCAAAGAAATTGCCTAAGTTTAACGTCCCTGCAGCTTTGCCTGAGGAAACAGAGACAGAACTTTAGAGCTCTATAAAAAACATCTAGATAAAAGCAGCTGAAAGTTTCAGAAATAGCAGAAGTTACCTACTATTTCACTTAAAGCAGTGGTAAGAAATGAGACATGAGAACTGCTAGCTAATGGCAGAAAATGAAAGCCTAATTTTTGAGAATGAAGCATGGAGCTCTCAGAGGTTTACTGTGGAAGTAAACATTCATATCTGAAAAATAATTCATAAAATCTGCCAACATCTCATCAGCTGCTGATAAAGATCCTTATAACTAATCTCAACCAAGTTAAGAAAAGACACACACACTGAGAACCATTGAAATATGGACAGCTCCATAATTATTGTTATCGTTAAACATGGAGCTAAAGTTCAGTTACAGTAGGCGTATACCAAGAACATAACCAAGGCACCTAAAGCCTCAAAAATATTATTTTATCTAAATGTTTCTGTAGCTGCCACAGTTCTGGAGGTGACTGTAATAAATGTTAAATTGAATCTAGTGTAAAGAAAGGTAATGATGTTCGGGTTAAACACTCTCTACTGACTCCGTGATTCCTGCCTCCAGCCTCTAACATGTTCCAGACAGAAGCCAATAAGCTCCTTACATAAAGGTCATTTAATAAACAATTGAGAACAAGCAACCGAATTCACCCACAATGAACATGAGCCCAACAGTTAAAACTGATCATCTCAGCTAATAACGAGGTTAAGTGCAGTGTTGTCTCTCAGAAACATGTTACAGTCTAAGTTCTTGACAATTCTGATATAGCGCTCTATGAACATTTCTAATATTCAGTAAGTCTTTCTAGTCATGGCTGCACTGCTACAGCACTGATGGTCATGTTACAGCTAGCTTATTGCTAAGAGATGTGTTACTAATCCAGTCATACCCAGTCTTTATTTAAACCCCTGACTGTGTGCAGTTTCCCGAGGCAATGCCGTGTGAAGTTGTTTACAGACCAGTTAAACGATGCATGTTGATTTAGCTTCATCGTGTACTTCCCACACTCTTACATGCATATACACAGTTTAGAATATCTTTGTGTCAAGAAAGTCTTTATGCACCGCACGAAGAGGTCATGCAGGGAGGAGTAACCCTGTGCTCACTCGGTGACGTCTCATTATAACACTCTGCTTACTTTTTTCCTCCACTTTATTTAAACTGAATCCAGTGACCCATCTGTTCGTTTCAACGTTGTGATATAAAAGTCATTTATGGAAGAATCCCTACCATTTTTAAAAAAAAAAGTGACAGCCTACAAAGTGTTATGAAGTACATTTACTGGATCTTTCAGTGCCATCTTAAAAGTGCCTTCAGGGCTTTTCCGCTTCAGATCCGTGCCATCTGCAGTACATTTTTAAGGGCCGGGCCCTTTCCAATTAATGCCTAGTGCTTAGTCACAGAGAACCGAGTCTTTAATGTCACCGCATTGCTGCAGACTCACTGGCACAGAGCGTCTTAGCTAAACTGAAATGAGCATAAATGCTTTTTCTCATGACATGTCTCCACAACCGCAATGTTCTTCAAGGGACTCTTATACACGCCTCATACATACAAAATGTAAGAGAAGTAGATTTTTGGTTCTGGGTATGTGTTAGAAAGCTTCTATTCACAGAAATGACATCAATAAGTTTAACTTTGCTCATGTTATGACAGTAGTCTTAAGCTATGACATTTTTCCATCATATATATATATATATAGACTATGGCTGATCAAGCTCTGACACATGGCTGCAGTTTATGGATTAAGTGTATATTTATGTGCACTGAAGACCGTGTGGATCTGAGACAGGTCTTTTAATCACTATTTGTGCTATGCTCCACCCACCTCTGAGTTTACCCAAGATTCCACCTGATGATCCTGAAGGTTCCAGCTTCACCTCATGGCCATCTTAAAACGTAAGGAAAAATGAGATTGCATTAACACCAGGTGTAATGAGGCATACAGGCCCAGGCTCTGGAGCAGCTGCTGTAGTGTGTTTATAGATATGTGTATCTTCTTCTTCACCTCTAACATGGGTGTCATACATGTCTCAGGTGGAGGTTAGGGAGCGTATTAACTGCATGACTAAATCACACACTAGACCACTGCACCCGGAGGCTCTTATGTGACAGAGACGTAGTGCTCGAGTTTTGAGAAAGCTACTGAAATAATTGCTTCTTTAACATTAAATCATGTTAAAACAACATTTACTAAATTTTACCACCATTCCTTAATCCAGGATTCCACTCAGTACTCGAGTTGGACCTGATCTCAGTAGGGATTTTGAGGTTGTATGTAATTAGAATAAGTGAATGCACTGATCTGAAACGCATCACATTCGGTTTCCTTGGCTGGACCCAACTGTTTTAAATATCCAGATTTGTAATTACTCAAAATCAAGTAACTGAGTGCTTGAGATGATCAAAGTAGTCACATGTAGCTTAAATGAATCATTTTGTTCTGGAAAATCTCAATCAGGCAGACTATGACACAAAACCAACATCAATAGACAGACTTTAAAGTGAAGCGCAGAAATTCAATAGAGCTGGAATTAGTAATAATTAAATGCAAAAAGCAGCGTGACCAACAGATGAAACACCAAGTTCAAGGACTCCTTGTTGCCTTTTAAAGCTATGACTAAAATCCCTCTCTATGAATCCTCTCTAGTTACCTCCATACATCCTGCTCTTTTTCCAGCGGATGAACACACCGATGGTGATGACCAGCACGAGGGGGAGAAGCAGGAGCAGAGTGGTGATGACTGCAGGAGACAGACCCTGAGTTGTGGCACTCTTCTTCTCATTCTCCTTTTCTTCCTCTTTCTCCTCTGGAGCGTTGGCCTGTGGAACCGGCGCTGCCTCCTTCTCCTTAGTCGTGGGCAGTTTCTGTACGGTCACTTCAGGGGCATGGACCATCTGCTTGTGGATCGGCTTCAATTTGGCCTGGACGAATGTCTCAGTTTCTAAAGAAAACCATAAGAAATAAGAGAGAATTTGTTCTATATTAAGGTAAATATGTACTTGTGTCATTTAAACAATGTTCAAGTTAAAACAATTGGCCTTTAATACAGCTTTTAATTAAGGTTTAAAACATGAGCACTTTTTCTTTCTCACACAAGTATTATATTATTAGAAAATGTCAGTTATAACACTGAGATTAATAGAGGAAATTGGCAAAAGGTGCCAACCTTAATGACTGTCTAATTAAATCTAATTACAGAGCAGTACAATTCCTTACCTGATTACAGAGAAAATTCTGACTTAAACATGTAACTGTTAACCTATGCAGGCTTGTGTCATCACAAATAAGGGCAAATATCTGCTCTCTGCTTAACATAAACACAACGAGGAAGGGTTCGGTGCTCAGTAAATATTTAGTGCACTCTACGTTTTCTCCACAGCTCTCGAGAGCCTGGCATTTTCTCTACGTGCCTGAACACGTATGGTTTGACGGCATAAAATGTCAGCAGACACGACAAATTTTGTTTGTTCCTGAACCCATGACCTGAAAGACCCAAAAGTCAAAATAGAAACCATAACAACAAGAAGGAAGCAAACATGACAAACTGTGTTACGAGCAGACATTTAGTCAAAAACATGTAAACAAAACAGAAAATGTACCTTCAATCTCCTGCACCTCGATTCCACCCTTTTTAACAGAACGGTGCTCTGCTTCTGAAAGGAGGAAAGAAGAACACGGCTCATTTTCTTTATACTTCCCTGTCCTTTGTAACTGACATTTAATAGCTGGCCATTAAGATACATTCTATCAAGAGAGCTTATAAAAAGCTGAATCTGTGAAGGTCTGATGGGTTTTTCACCTTGAATAATGTTTAAAACACACACACACACACACACACACACACACACACACTCTTGACTATGAGTCATCTCTCAGGGCTTTATTCAGGACCTTATGAATGTGCAGAATGTCCTTGCTACATGATTACACAAAAGGAAAAGGACAGATGATTGACATGTGAGACCACAGATCTCAGCAGGGCATCCTGACATCGGGTTGTGAAGTACAGCACCAAGTGTGAGGCGTAATGCAAATCCGTAGACAACAAGCAGAATGTGTAATGTGTACATCAGTCAGAATCACACACAACACTGGGCCATGCGGCTCAATGAGGCCAGACTTCATACGTGAGTCAAGTGCTTAGGATTTTAGAGACATTTAGAGAAAAGCAGAAATATTAAAAGTGTAATTTCCCAGATTAATCATCACTCCTCTGCTCTTTAATGCCTTCAAGTGCAAGTACATTTAGATAATTTGGACAATGATTATGATTTATGATAGAATTAATTACGGAGAGAAAGTCAGAACTTACTTTCTGACGGAACAAACTTTATAACTGAGTCCAAGGCGGCGTCTCCGACAAAGACACTTCCGTCCTTCACCACCACAATGTCGTGAGGCATTTTGAATTTCTAAACCAAATAAAACACACACAAGACAGTAATCATCAGCTGAGAATCCACACCACTGATTTCATGGTATTCAGTAGTTTGTGTCATGTTTTAGAAGACATGATCAAATCATATTTTAATACGCATTATACGGAGGTTTTAGTACTGAACCTTCTATAAAAGCTGAAAAAGTATTTACACATTTACATCATTACCTTTATAAATAAATCCACTGTGGATTAAAATCTGCTGCAAGATCAGAGATCAGTGAGCACTCCAACAAACTCGGTATGGTTCTGCTGATGCTTTAGTCTTGCCTTAAAAAGAATTGAATTTAGGTTTCTGTATCTGACGTCCACATCTATCTATTTCTCTGTTCTAATTCTCTCTTAATTGGATAACATTAGTGTTGTGCTATAATAGACCCTTGGAGTGCTTGCTCTATTTGCAAATGTTTTCACTGTGCACTTCAAAATTTTTGTTTGGTCAAAATGTGACAACCTTTCTGCAACAGCAATCTGAATCGTATTGGAAAACGGACTCGCTTTGGACAGAGCAAACAAGAACAAAAGCTTTCAGACTTATCAATATGTGTTCATGGGAGAAGCTGTGCATGGTCATTTCACAGAATGTGCACACCTATTTATTCACACATCCATCACACTGCTGCAGAAGTCATACACTGGCCTCTTGAATAAAGCCACTCTCTAAACAAATGATAAAAGGTGAAAAATCTAAAGCACCACGTGACAAACCTCCAAGCTGTTAGGTTACATTCACATGGGCGGTCGCTCAAGTGGCTAAGGCTCTGGGTTGTTGATCAGAAGATCAGGGTTGAAGCCCAAACACCACCAAACTGCCTGTGTTGGGCAATTGAGCAAGGCCCTTAACGCTCTCTGCTAAAGGGGCACTATATCATAGCTGCCCCTGTGCTCTGACCCCAACTTCCTCAGCTGGGATATGTGAGGAAAAGTATTTCACTGTGCTATAACATGTGTGTGGCCATAATAATACAGGCTTCTTTAGTTCTTTCTTTCTTTTTTAACACCATGCTTCTATGGCTATCGGGCTTCTTTAAGTGTTTTTCTTCTCCCCAGCATGTTTTACCTCTAATCCTATAGAAAGCACCACAAGCTGAAGGGAATCCAGCTGCTTTTTTAGTTTCAGTGAAAAAAATGAGCTTTTCAGAAAAACGACAGACGTCCAGTTGTGGTGAATGTGAACTTAATCTTTCAAGTGAATGGATTTACAGAATTAAACTGAAAATATTACATTTCCAACATTGAAATATTACTAATGTTCACCTCATCACCATGAGTTAAATCAATCTTTACTTAATCCTTACTACTGATAATAATAATAATAATAATAATAATAATAATAATAATAATAACTTAACTAGGCCACGAGTCTAGTCATTCATCTGACAGGACTAGAAAGTGTTGTTATGGTTAAAGTATGTAAAGTATGTAAAGTAAAGTATGGTGCCTTCACCACATAAACATTTCTAAAAAAAAAAAAAAGAAAGAAAGAAGGAAAAAAAGAAAGAAAGAAGGAAAGAAAGAAAGAAAGAAAGAAAGAAAGAAAGAAGGAAAGAAAGAAAGAAAGAAAGAAAGAAAGAAAGAAAGAAAGAAAGAACCTCCAAGTGAGAAATCATTCTTATCAACAGTGCTTGAAAAATGTTAAAATTGATTTCCCAGCAGTGAGAGGAATGAGACAAGCATTATTTTCTTCTGATGTAATACCTGTTCACAGTCAAAATATTGCTTGGACCTGAACATAAAATACTGCGAAAAGCACCACCCTAATCCCACCATGTCATCTCTTTCACAGTAAGAAAAATTTCAAAACCAAAGACATCAGACTTATACATTACATCTGCCCTAAAGTCGATCATAATCACGGCACTGACTGCATGAGGAAGTAAAATACACTATGTTGTGGATGATGATAAGGATCTGTTATGTAAGGTGGAGCAGCAGTCATGTCTGTGAACCACTGTGTGTGTGTGTGTGTTTGTGTGTGTGTGTATGTGTATGTGTGTGTGTGTGTGTTTGTGCATGTGTGTTTGTGTGTGTGTGTGTACGTATCAGAGCACCTGTGTGTCTGGCGCAAATGTATCCAGAATCTCCTTGGTTGAATAATTGAGCACAAAGCCTCGGAGTGGGGCGGACTGACCGTATGCTGATTCTCCATTCACCGCGTAGATTAAGCCACCTGAAACGGCACATTAGCATGAGAGACACGCGGTCTGAGAAGCAGCACCACATAAATATTGATCCAGCTTGTACATTAAACATCAAAGAGGCTGGGTGATTGCATATTAAAACAAGGGGCCAGTCGAGTGGAACTGATACTCTGACGAGTGGTCACACATGTTCGCTCATGGTCTTCACATGCAATGCTGCTTGAATTTAATTTTAATATATTGCTTCAAAGATTCTTGAAGGTCCCTTTAATTTGATGACATTTAATCGATTTATTTAAAACACACTGTGATATTTACAATACTTGTACCAATACATTTTACCAGTCAAGGAATATCATCTAGTAATTCTTTTATATTAAGGTCATGAGGGAAAAGGCGTGTCCTTGTGTGGATTCTTTTCTATTTTCATGTAATACCCAAGCTGTACTACAGAGTAACCGAGCCGCTCCTCCTGACGATCACAAAAGGTGTCCTGATTTTAAACCTAAACCCTGATCTAGCCAGCTGGCAAATACCTTTAGTATTAGGGGTTATAGATCGACTACAAAATCTAATACTCTGCGGTCAGTATGAAGCCTTTTCATTTGTTATATATCATTTTGTATTATCTATATTAATTACCTGGTCCCATTCTGTTGTTCTGTTGTAAATATATATATATATGCATGGTTTTGTGTATGAGAAACAGAGGGAGTGACAGAGGGAGCTCTACAAGAAGGTTCAATTTCAATGGACATATAAAAACTGATAGTTAGAGAAAACTTTTGGTATCAATATTTTATGAGCAAATCGATTCTTATAACGGAAAAGGTCAGGATTGCTTTGGACCAGTATCAAAGCAGCAGCCCACACCTACAGCATACAACTCCTTCCTCCGCTGGCTAAGCTTTGGTTCATGCATAATTTATTAAAAGCAGAAATAGGGTCCATATATAGAGAGCAGAGGATTTTTTTTTAAATATTTATCTATTTATTTGATGTTTAGAGAATTCGGCTGGTTGATTTGGGTTTCCTTCATTTGACAGGGTTTTATTTTCCAGCTTGTTTTATGCATACAGTTCACCCTCAAGCCACTGACATTAATCTCACTTTAAACCTTAAATATGATTTCCTTCAAGTTGACACAGGAAAGAAAAGTAAATAAATAATATTCCAGGAGGGTTTTGAGTTTCATCTGGGCCTCTTGTGTTTTATTCATAGCTTCATATTGTTTTCTCTGAACTCTTTGAGGTCGGAACAATATGCTCGGTTATGCGAGGGCTTTAAAGTGGCAGTGATTTATGCTTTGCAATTCGGTGGCTTTAAAATTTAAATAAAACACTTTTTGTAAGCAGAACAAAACTGCCTGGTCAAAGTGCAACCATTTTTCATCCTTTCATCTTTATAGGGATGCACTAATATTATTCTGTTCATTTCTAACACCAAAATTAGTGATATCAGGATCATTCGTATTAATGCTTTTTAATGTTAATTGATAGTTTTAATACTTATCTTTCTTCACAATTAAATAATCAGTATAATCTATTAAATTTACTATTTATAATTTATAATCTATTTAATTTACAATAAAATGGCTACAAGTAGTGTGTACAGTATAAATGTGAGTGCACATATCGTCTTACATAAATGTTGTGTTGTTCACGCTCTACTTTTATGTCGAATCAGCACAAATACATTTTATGAACAAAGGCAATAAAGTTGTTTCTGTGAACACAAAACAAGTGAATAAAATAAATCTGTGCTCAGAGAACAGTGTTTCTGGGACTGCTGGAAACACTAACATACCCAGAATGATATTTCCAAGTTTTAAAGAGTAAACTTCTAACATTTTATCATTTCAGTGATGTTAGGTAAGCGAGTCAGCTCCATAGCATTATGCTAACATTACCCAGCTAACAAGAGTTAAATTATGACTATAAAAAAAGTGCATAATATACAGTATATAATATAAAAGAGTGTAGTCATGAGCATGTGTTATTTGTCTATCTAGGACTTTTTGCAGACTTTTTCCAGACTTTTTGCATGTTTCTTATGTTCTGTAAAGCTGCTCTGAGACAATGTTCATTGTTAAAAGCGCTATACAAATAAAGTTGAATTGAATTAAATTATATCGATTGAGAGCCTCTATTCAGCCGCGATTAACACTGAAGGTGCAAACATGAGGCATGTATTTAATGCAAAACCATCTTTACTGCAGAAACGAATCTATTTTAAGAAAGATTTTTATTGCCTTACGACGACACAATGTCATCTTGACAAACTTAGGCAATGGTTCTGTCTTCAAATAGTGGAAGATGGTTTATGCAAATTTAATACCTGCCCGTTGGTGTTATTAATTCAAACATGCAGTAGTGACTTTCAGTAAAATCACACTGCTGCTGTTAAATTATTTACTCAGTCTCTGCCTTGCATTCTGCTTTTCCATTTTTTTGAGGTAGAAATGACCCAGATTGCATTCTCTTTATGGCAAAACCCACAAAAACTGACAAAACCTACAATCCTGCACATGTGAAAGACACATCCCAATGTGGACCAATCAGCTACCATTTGCTCTACACGTTTTATCCACACAAATGTGTAGTAACTCAGGGACGTTTGCTGGAAAAGCCTATTCTGTAAAAGATCAATGCATTCCGGTTTATTTCTAATAGGCATTTCAGACCAGGCACTGATTCTGTCATTAAGAACTCATCCTAAAGACCACACCAGCTTCCTAGAGCACAGTGTCCTAGATGTGAATGGATGCAATGAATATCGTAATTACCTTGTGCAGGTGAGTAGGAGACGGCGAATACTTCCCCTCCAAACTCATCTTTCTTGATCTCCTTCACAAACTCGCCTGTGTCGGCCATGAAGCACTGCACACGCCCGTTCTCTCGGTCAGCCACCAGCAGCTCGCGCTTATCTGCTGCGAAGGCCAGGCTGTGGGGGATCTGGAAGGGCACACGTCTCCGCCGGTCCAATGAACCTGCAGCAACATGCACAAGAACAACATAAAATGCAGTTATCTATAACAAGCATGACATTCTCTACTGAAAACCTGCAACTAATAATGTGTAAGGCTATAATATCACACAACCTACCCTAGATCAACTTTCAAAATACTATAAACAGATACAAAACCAAATACATTGTGGTCCAGACAATCCTCCTAATTTAAGAAAAAGTTTATACAAGTATTTTATATATATATATATATATATATGGTATATATATATTCACATATCTAATATCACACCATTTTGTATCACACAAATGGCACATTGTGTTTTATGCTCTCCTTTATGTTTTCTTGAAAAGATGAGTGTAAGGTCTCCCTTGAGTCATGTACACAATAACAGCAGTGTTTGAGTGGCAGGGTGTGTACCTGCTCCCCAGTGGGACAGATATTTGCCCTCTGGTGAGAATGTAAGAATCCTAGAATTGCAGTAGCCGTCAGACACATAGACGTTGCCAGTGTCTGGGTCCACGGCAACATCAGTAGGCTGGCAGAAATGGTTCTTGTCAGAGCCTGGAACAAAAGCCTCTCCCAGAGCCAGCAGTGGTTTTTCTTTTCCATCGCTGCTCAGTTTCAGCACCTATGGCAGCAGGAAATCATAACAGATGACATTTTTTGTAATGCACTCTGCAACTCCTGCACTGTGAAATAGACAGAGCTAAAATAAGTCATCTTTTCAGAGCTCACTTGATATATTGGTTGGCGGATAAAAATCAGCTGCCATAAAAATCTCTACTGAACAATCACATTCAAAAATATGACTCCATTCTGAATAATCACAGAACGTACTACAGGGCACTGGATAAAGCTGAGTGGAATGATATGGCAAAAATATAGTACAGTAAAACCCCTGGATATTAATACAGTACATTGTTTCAGCCACCACTAATGGTGAATTTTACGCAAACCCAAACAATGAAAAATTAAATAAAAAATTCCATAAATACAGTAAACATTCTTCATTTAAACTGTGCACTGTTATAAGTAACATGGTAAAATTTTGTGTATTTCCACCCTGGACATGAATCATACCTTTGTCCAGTCCAGGGTATCCGTACGGTTTATGCTACCTAGCGTCTATCTACTACCAAGATAGAGGAAAGCTGTGACAATCGTGAAACTCCAGATTATACACATATGTATGCTTTTATGACTTTGAGCTATATTCAGGAGGGTCATAGCGAGGCTTTAGTAATGAGATTATACGTAGCAGAATTAAGACCCACAGATGTACATGCTGCTTAGACAGTTAAGCACTATTTACACATGGGGATGGAATTTGCTAAAATCAGGTAAAAAAAAATGGCATGTATGCACATTTCTGATCTTGATCATGAATTACATCAAGAATCAGTTTTTCTGTTTGTGCCAAATTGAAACAATTGAAGAAGCTAAACTATATGTTTGCAGTTATTCTACATCACTGCAATAAAGTGTGTTTATCACACTTCTTTCATTTTATAGACATGTTTAATGCATTTTAAGATTTAAAGGTGGTTGAGTTTCTGCTGTTTGTGTTAAAAAAAATGACATCTAAACCTAAAAATATTAATGTCTGCTTTATTAACAATTATTATTATTAACAATATATTATTATTATTATTATTATTATTATTATTATTATTATTATTATTATTATATAAGTATTAGTTATATATTATAGCCTATAGTATTTTTTATAGTTACAGATATAGATTTTATAGGTTAAAATCATTATTAGTAGCAAAAGCCTTAGATCCAAGGCAGATTAATTTTGAGCTGAATATCTGTGAATCCTAACATCAGCAATATAACAAGCTAGTATGAAAATGAGACAAAGACAAGCCATCTCAGGGAAAAGCCTTACCTGATGAAGAGCTACGTCCGTCACCCAGTAATTATTGTCCTTATCAGTTGTGATGCCATGTGGCATATAAAACCTGTTCAAAACCAAATAAACTCATCAGCAACAACAACAACAACAAAAACATAACCAAAGACAGAGCAATAACCTACACATCGGCACTTACATGTTTCTCCCTGAGGCCTTGAGCACATTGCCTTTGACTGGATCCACCACCAAGATGGTGGACTGTTGAATGGGGCCGAGTGATTTCTGCTGGTAAATCGCGTCATTGTCAAAAGAGCTGCCAAAGAAAAGCAATTAATCAGTGCTTCTACAGAAACCATCCCATAATGTGTGAATATTAATAAAGACATGAGTAAGAAAAATATTTACAAAACAGAAACCAAGCAGGATAAGACTCAAGATATTTATTATACTATATTTTCTGGAGAGTTAATTATGAGGAAAAAAATCATTGTGTGTTTGTTCTGCTGAACAGAACAAAAAAAAGAAAAGGCACAAGAAAACAACTCCAGCTATAAGGCCAAAGAGAGTGGACAATTTTAACAGATAGATGTAAATTGAAGAGGAATAATGTCTGACAGTAAAGAGAGCCTACAGGAACAGTAATAGCGATCTTCATGTATTCAGAGTACGTGTTTGATCCATCACAATCTTTGGCTGTAACTTCCCTGTGGACTTTCTAATGTAACCTGTTATGCATAACAAATATTCCTGCCGAGCAACTCGGCCAGGAACAGACGTGCCATCACTCCTTCATCTAATTGTCTAGCATAGACTACAAAAGCATTCTCCATTCTGTATTTCTTCTGGGAATCCTCCATGCATGCACTTCCCTGAAGATAAATTTAAGCCCAGGTCTGAAACAAGATGTGGAGCAGCCCAGGGCAGAGGATGAATGGATTTAACAGGGCTGCCCTTCCCCACCTCGAGACCTAGCTCATTAATTCTACTCTCTGCATTTCTCTCCATCTTTCACTCTCCTTCCTTTTTCCAATCATTTCCACCCCCACAACCTCTCCATCTCTCTCAGCTGGTTAGTGGGAAGCCAGAAGGATCGGCCCAGGAGCACAGAGGCCAAGACAGCTCAGACTGTGCTACAATTCTGCATGCCTCCAAAATGGCTCCTTACCCCTTATCCACAGGCTACACAGTACTGCTTTAATGCTGGGGCTCTGTGGAAATGATCTGGGGCGGATAAGAGGGGTAATTAATGGTCTCTCCATGCTAGCTGTGGTCAGCATTCTTCCCTGGTTATTCTAGGACAAGTGTGCCCTGAATGAGTGTGTAGGATTGGGAAATGGAAGGGATAACCTTGTTTCAAAATTGTTGTTTCAAAATTCTAACCAGTTACATAATAAGGTTAAGCTCTGATGTTTTCCAAATGTTAAATTGTTTTAAATTAAAACAATGTCTAAAGAACTTTGATATTAGTCAGTATTTATATGTATGTGTGTAGATAGATAGATAGATAGATAGATAGATAGATAGATAGATAGACAGACAGACAGACAGACAGACAGACAGACAGACAGACAGATAGATAGATAGATAGATAGATAGATAGATAGATAGATAGATAGATAGATAGATAGATAGATAGATAGAGATCTATATTAACTATTTCAAATATTTTATTTAGGCCTATAACAAGGTGCCAATAATTCTTACAGTACTTATAAAAAAATCTCCAATGAATAAAGCCTAAGTTTAAGTTGCTGTCAAATTCTGATTTCCAGTCAGCCAATTGCTTTTATATGAAGTGTCTTAACACATCAGGGATGGTATCACTGTCAAGTAACAACACATTTATTTGCTAATAAGCAATGGCAGCGATGGCTTAAACATACACCAGCAGTGATAGTCTTCAGTGCATGCTATGATTACAAAAGGACTTGCTTTGCTATGTTTAAGTATCATCTGATACCATTAAGTACCATTACGATACTGATCGTATCACATAAACCACAAACCTTCTTATTTCCAGCCCTCTCATGCACGGGGAAGACATGAAGAAGCACTCAATGCAAACACGCCCAGCTAAATAATGAGAAGATTATGAGTGGGTATCAGTCTCCATTCATCACTCGCTCAACACGCAGCTCTGTTTACGCTAATGCCGAGGGATCCCAGCAGAGCTTTGTGGATTAGCCGGTCAGATGTGACCAGAGCTGGTGTTGGTCTAATGACACCTTAGTCAGGGAGGCAGTCCTTGAGCAACTTTAATGACTTCAGGAACAAAACAGGACCTCTGTTTCTCCCTCACACTTAGTAAATGGCATTTGAGTGAACAGACTCTGAGAGACACAGCACACAGCAGGCAGTAATGTCTTCATCATAACCCTGAACACCGCTGAATGGAGCTTTTTTTTTCACTGATTTGAAAACCCATGGCTAAATGCTCCAAATCCCTCTGTGAACTGAAATTTAAGGATGGCCATGTACTTATTCTCAAGCTGGATGTCTAGAGAGTGTAAATATCTGAAGATTTATGATATGTAACATAAAGCAGGCAATCTTAGTATAGAGACATAAATGGCCTTCATCTAGACAATCAAACAGTCTGTGGCTCGATCTATGAAAGCCTTTTCCTGTAAATGTTTATACTAATGTACTCATTTTAAAACCTTCACTACAATAGTAAAAACTACTGACTGCAATTCTTCTGAAATTGATGAAATTTTCAAAAATGAGCCATTTATTTTTTAACATTTTGAACAGTCTCCTGTGTCAGCACTTTGTAATAGTCAGAGGTAAATCTAGACATTAACTTCAAGAGAGAGAGGAAAAAAGACACTGATATTAATATAACATGTGACTTGTAAAGAACAAGTGATCACAGTAACGGATAAAGGGATAAAAATTTGATGCCGCTCTTTAATAAATTATAAATAAAAAAAAAACAGTTAAAAACAGCTGCAGTAAAATTGGGGTGTGCTGCTATAAGAAAATAATAAACTACGCTGTTATTGATGATTTTCCTGTAACTTCACACCCTCACTGGGATGAATAAAGTATCTATCTATCTATCTATCTATCTATCTATCTATCTATCTATCTATCTATCTATCTATATATCTATATATCTATCTATATATCTATCTATCTATCTATATATCTATCTATATATCTATCTTTCTATCTGTCTATCTAGATTGTGTTATTGCTTACATAATTGTGAGTAAATGTTTTTTTCAATTAGCTAGAATTCATTACTGTTCAGTAAAATAGGAAATGGTTTATTTATTCATCTAAAAACTGCCCAGTTTTCATGTCTGCCACAATTTTAATAGACTGGCTGTTGCCCCGGTTGAAATACAGGATTATAGGATATGTAGAACAACCATGGGTAGATGTCTGCTGCTATCAAGAATGAATGGAGAAAGGGATGTCAGATGGCAGAACGTGGCAGAACAGACATACTGCATGCCATATATACACTATATAACACACAGTTTTTAGGTTGAAAAGCACTGCAAGGTTTCCTGCTAAAATGCCTGGTGCATTAACAGTTACCCTGCAGTGTCACATTTCTGGCAGGTGGGCGGGTTTTCATTTCAAGCCCTGCTGGACAGTGTGATTGCAAGTCCATGTGTAGGTTTCAGTACTTACTTGACGCCCCATCTGTGATCTCCTCTGTGGAAGATAACCAGGTTCTCATCAGAGTCCAGGGCCAGACCGGATACCTGACCCAGCTGCAGGGGCACCTCTGGCCAGCCAGTCACCTCCTCCAGATGGGCCCCTAAACATGCACAAACACACACACACACACAAACACACACGAACAAACTTTAAATATAACCCGTCTTGACTGAACAAATTAGACGATGGCATATGGTGGCGTAATCACAATGGTGTAACGTAACAGAGGAGAAACCTGCTGACTGCCTGATCTGAACACCGAGCTGTGCTGTTTGTGTCTCAAGCTTCATTTAACGCTGTAATGCAATCCGGCAATCTGCTAACTTGGGTCTGATCCAGTGTGTATGAAAATCGAAGCGACTTGCGTATGGTTTTCACTGGGGAAGTGTTTGCTGGATGGCAGGCAGTCATCAAGCCCAGCACATGCCTGAGAGAGCAATGGAGAAGCATGTGGCATCAGAGTCACATGAAGGTGTAAACACCTTTACGAGGCTTCGCCACTTGCACACAGATCTGTTGAGGGATTAGTTACTAATTTCAGATTTTTCTGCTTTGCTTCACTGCTGAGTGTTTAGAGCTTAGTGCTTATGACATACAACAACAAAGTTAACCTCTCATTCAGTTACCTATCTTAAAGCTTGTTAGTAAATAAGTAATATGAATTATTCAGTACTTACTGTCAAATTAAAAGGTAAGGGTTACAAACTTATGACCTTTAACAACAGAAACAAAAACAGCAGCTGAGTAAATAGTTCAAATGTGATAGTCCTATTTGTATTATATTAATAGT
Organism: Hemibagrus wyckioides; assembly: GCF_019097595.1. NCBI lineage: Eukaryota > Metazoa > Chordata > Actinopteri > Siluriformes > Bagridae > Hemibagrus > Hemibagrus wyckioides. The sequence goes on from NC_080725.1 coordinate 380,744, forward strand.
AAAATCTTGAATTTTTAATTTGTAAAAATGTTAAAATATCTACTGACAAATTAAACAATGATATTTGTATTTATGTTTTAAAATATTTTCAGATATTGAATTAAAGTATCATCAAATCGAATACTTGTATGATAATGAGTTCAAAAAAACTTCATATCATGATATATATATTGTAGAAATTTATATAATGGTACTTAAAGACATTTCTATTATGCATGAATGAAAATATAAATGTCTTTAAATACCATTATAGGAATTTCTGTTGTCATATTGCCCACGTTGAGTGAGGAATATGAGTCTGGAGCAGCTGATGGGCCGTGAGATGGAGGAAAGAAATAATAACTAGATGACACGGCCATATAAGACTGCTGTGCACTGATGAACAGATGGAGAAAGGTGGCATAGGAATTAGGAAATTTCTGAGCACTATAAATAAGTTTTAGCAGGCACCAAATATCATACAAATTTCATTTAGGTTGTTTTGCCCTGAAAATGTTGTTGACATAAGAAATGACACCATAAATTGCGATAAATGATAAATTGCACAAGAAATTTTCAAAATGTCAGACTATTTAAGATATTCCATCACAGGCTATTTCCCTGTACTGCACTTCTTCTGGCTACCCAATGGCTTTATATTGCTATGAATGGCATGAAATAGTAATGGAGTGTGAAATCACTGTGAGCCAAAAACAATAACAATGCCTTTTCCAAACCAGCTTCATGATTAATAAACACGTTCTCGCCCCCACACTCATACACGCACAGAAATGAAGATGTTCCGATGTGTCTGATGAGACCTTTTTTTGCTTACCAATAAATTTGATTTACAGTGCTCAGTCTGTTGTAAAGATGGTTTTGAATGTACTACAGAGTCAGAAATTTATCAGAAGAAGAGAGACAGGGGTCTTATGGATGGAGGTGACAAAAAATATAGATCTGATATTATTTATATTTTTTAGATGTAAGCTCAGATGATGCATGGTCATGAGATGAGTGCAACAAATCTGAGGTCCTGTTGGAAATCTACTTGCAGTGACAAAAACGTGTGTGTAATCTTGTCTTCAGGATCTATATCCAACATGCTATACACAATCTCTCACTGATTTGTATGTATCCCTGCCAGCTTCACTTCTCTCAGCTCTGTGCTTAAGTCAAGGGCACAAAAACAAAAGCAAGCTGCCTTCATGAATTTTTTGTCGTAGATAGGAACCGCAATTACAGAGACTGGAGTTAGAATAAACATTGCAGCTTCTCCTCCAAATGATTACAAGCAACTGCATGAAATTTCATTCCTTCACCCACCCCACCCCACCCCCCACCCCCCTCCTTTCTGGATTAGTAATTAGATCCTGTGGGCTGATCAATAACACCTTGACAGCGATCCAATAGGCACACAGTGACTTTGCAGGGAATTTGACATCTAGAGTCGGGACTTAAAAGAATCATGGATTGTACCAACGGAAAATTGATGCAGATGCAATTGCTACTAAATGCCAAATATTGATGCAAAATGGGTCTGCTTGAGTGAAACTGTCAAGAAACTGAGCACAAAACAAACTATTTCTGAAAAAGAATAAAATGTCTGATGAAGGCAAATACCCAAGGATCTCCTAACACACAGTGCAAGAGAGGAAAAGTCTGAGTTTTCACACAATAACACTGCTCTTTGACAGGCTGAACAGAAGAAATGACATGTGCAGCCTCACATTAAAATGCCTTTGCTATTTTTTGCCTCACAGCTTGGCCATTTCTGTTTCTATTCCCACTTGCCAAAAAAAAAAGAAAATGAAAGAAATGGAAAGAAAAAGAAAAAGAAAAAAAAACAGTGACAAAGCCCAGATTTTTCAGAACAACCTCCCAATATCAGGATTTTCCCACTAAGATTAATGTCTGTAATGTGATGATACAGCACTGCAGGTCCAAAAGATGATCTATCAGTCAGTCAAGTCTTTTGTCCCCAGTTAATACAATCCAACATTCTGCAATCCTACAGGGTGACCTCACTGTCTGCAAAACCAAAGATAAATGACAGCAATGAGATGGGAAGACATGGGCGTCAAAAGAAAAGCATTCACATGGACTGGAGAACAAGAGAGACAACACCATTCCTATTTTGTTTTGTTTTGTTTTGTTTCATGTAAACCAACACCAAGACCCACCTTGTTTTTTGGCCATTGCCACCCCTGAGCCTGGCAGTCTGGCAGGTACAGTCTTGGTCCCTGGAGGCCTTACAGTGGACTCTAACTGATGAAACTTGTGCACTCTGTCCCTCACCAGAACTGCACCGTCTCTGTGTGCGTAGCCTAGCCTGGGCCTGCGCCAGCCCAGGTCTTTCTTTTGCATTATGCTATCGATTTCGGCCACCAGATCCGCGTGGGCCTCCGTGGGATTATACTTATGCACATGGACAATGTCCTCCCTCTCCCCTAGGATTTTGGAGAGAAGGGAATAGAAGTCACCTGCACGGGGAAAAATAGAGTGGAAAGACAAAGATGAAAGAGAAAGAGAAGTGGAAGAAGAAGAGCAAGAAGAAGCAGAGGAAGAAGAACAAGAAGGAGAAGAAGAAGAATGGTCCATGTGAATAGAGCTGCAGGGGAGTGTCATCAGACTGTCTCTCTGAGAGTGGATAAGACGTACAGCACTGTAGACAGCAGACGAGGAGTGATGGAGAGAAACAGGATTATTTATCTGTTTCTAAGTGTGAGAGCACACCAGTGCTGATAAGGACATTATGTACATGGAGTATGTGTTGTGCACACCATGTGGATTCCCCAGCTCACCATGTTTCACTCCAAACCATTACAATAATGATCAAATAACCTCACTAATTACTGCAAATCTGTACAGCCATCACAATTCAGTTCAGTTTGCCTTAATACAATTTAAAAATCATTTATGTATCTGAATGCATCTTGAGGTTTGATTTCTATAGTCTATGAGTTTTAAATAATATATACTGAATATACCTAATATACTCACTTGCTGTATTGTCATATAATTATCCATCATAAAACTCACTAGGGTTAATATATTTCCACTTTTTAAATAAGTGTGCTCATGATTGAAGCAGAATCTTTCAAGAAATCAAAGATTTTCTCTTAATTCTCCAAACCAGACTAATTACTGCTTTATTCGCTGACACGACCCTAAAATCATATTCTAATAGGCCAGAGAATATGCATGGCCTTTCTTCCTAGGGAGGCTACTTTGTATTCAGCACGCTAGATGACAGGTCATTTTGCAGGAAAAGGTCAGCACGTCATTAGGAAACACTACTTTTCATCCAGCCATGTTTGATGAAGGCTTCGCAAATGCTTCATGACTACTGCACAGCTAGCACTGTATTTATAGAGGACACCTCAAATCAGCAGTCAATTAACACAAATCATCACAAACACAGTAGAGAGCGTCCCTAACACTCAGAACAGAGCATCAAAATATTTGTTTATTTGTACATGTGTATACTCTATTTGCACCTTCAGCCCCATCCCACTGCTCCTCAAGACAAATCACCTCCACTTACTGATTGGCCACTTCCTCTGAACAAGCACTGTGGCCCGAAGCCCCACCCCCTGTGATGTATGATTAGAGGTCGCTTCTTATTTATTGAGCCCATCAATCAGAGGCTGGCCAGCAAACACACCGAGACAAACCGCCTGACAGCTCCTGGATTTGTGTCCTAATAACAGCAAAGGCAAATATAGCAAGTGATTTATCAAGCTGTCCAGCCGTGAGCTTAAGAGCCTGGAGATAATGAGTGTCACAGCTTTAGCCGGCTGCTGTGGAGACAGACAGAGAGGTGCAGTCACACTTAGACGTGTCCTTTTCCCCATCCTCACCTACGGCTCTAACTGTCACAAGCAGCCAAGGGCCAGATACCTGGTCAGTGAAAAGCCTCTGAGCCATATCAAAAAAGTGCAGTCTGAAGCTTACATCAAATGCAACACCACGCTGTCTATTATTAATGATTTCACTTCTCACTCACAAGAATCTAAGCACATTTATTAGTTGCCTGCACTTTTGCTGGAAAGCATCTCTACAGAATACCTGACAGAAAAACAGAAATTAAAAAAGCAATGTATATTTGTTGATTAATAAAATCTGCATAGACAGTCTGAATCACCAAATAAATGAACTAGTTACTCTTTATAGGCTTTTAGATGAATGGTATTATTAGGACTTGACCTAGTGAACTAGCATTAGGATTTGTTTTTGATAGAGACTACAAATTAGTTCTGTAAGGGCTTCTTCTTAATCCTGTAAAAATAAATCTAATTACTTAACACATCAGAGCTGCTTATTATTTGTGTCCATAATAAATGTTTTTTTTTCTCTCTCTTTTTAAACAGTAGGAAGACACGAGGTGTCCATCAAACGAGGGGAAGAGTAAAGGATTGCATCACCCAATTTATTTGAAAGCATGATTTGAGGAGTCTCTGAGCATGATTAAAGTAGAAGACTTACCAGACTCCTCTCCACCTTGTCCCATTTTATGATTTAAACTTGAACAGGAATCTAATTTAAATGCAGCCAGTGGATCCATTATAAGTGAACCTGAGGTCCCTTTCACACTCGGTCTTAGCATCCGTCTCAGGTGAAACCATCACAAGCGGACGGCAAAGACAAATACAGTGGATAAAAAATATACACACATCCCTGTTAAAATAGCATTTTCTGTGATGGAAAAAATTACAATAAAAACAAGAAGTTATATTAGATCTTTTCACTCGATTAAAAAAAAAAAACACATGGTGTGTATGTGTGTGTGTGTGACAGAATTAACCAATTATACTGAAACATATTGAAAATGACATGACATCTTGATTTATCCAACTGCTGAAGTTAAGCTATGCAAATAATTATAAAGCATGTAAAGGATCTCAGAGAGTGGTATAACAGAATACCTGGAAAGCAGGAATATCTGGCAAATGCTGGTCACATGTCTGTTCACAAGAATGACCCGAAAACGGCACAAAACGTACTATACTATGGTGAGATCAAGGTAGAACTTTTTGAGCATAATTCTGCCACAAGAACAAGACAACCTCTGACCCAAAGAATACAATACCCATGGAGAAGCATGGTGGAGGCAACAACACGCTATGGAGCTGCTGCTCTTCAGCTTGGACTGGGGTCATAGGTCAGACAAAGGGAATCATGGACAACTGCAAATACCAGTCTACAAATCCAACTTAATAAAGGAAGGACTTCAAGTGTAGATGATCTGTGTTTTGGATGAAATGGAGCATTTTTGCAAGGATGTTTCTAAAATGCTTCTGTTTAGTTTTTCACATGATTATTTTCATCTCACATTAATGGTGAAAAAAGAATCAGACCTAAATGAGGGTTGGTTTCATTTTTACGTCACAAAAACAAACAACAGGGGTGTGTAGACTTTAGATCCAGTGCAACTGTTCAAACACTTGGTGGTTCTCAAGCATCTCGAATGCTACACTGCTGACCGACTATGATCACATTTAGTCAGTAGTAAAGTTGCCAAAACTGGGGATTCAGCATGGCGGCGTGTTGAACAGACGTGTGGATTCACGCTCCAACAACATTCGGCAATATCTTCCTTAAACAGCCAAATTAATTTCTGAAACTAAACAGTCATATTAAGGTTTATGTGAGCATCATTTACACAGAATTACAACGCGCACAGTAAAGAAGAAACAAGGAAACCAAGACGATTTAGATACAGACTCAGCTAATCACCCAGCTAGTGTGACCCACGAGAGCAAAGAAGTTAGCGAAAATACTAGCAAAAAGGAAGAAAGTTGCCAAATCTACCCAAACCATCCCCAGATTATTTTCACAACATACCCACAAATACTAGTCTCATAAACATACACTCTATAAACACAGAGTTAAATATAACACAGTTTGAGTCATTTCATGCGTCTTTTATATAACAGACTATGCCATAACACACTTTAGGTTTACTGATCATGCACTGTTATGTGTCAATGCTGACATGCTGAGTTTATTCAATAACTCAGAGATGAGATCTTTATGACCCAAGCTATGGGTGATGTTTATTCTTATTTCTGGGTGGTTAAATCTGTTCATCATTATTTTTGAAAACACTTTAATTAGAAAATTAGATGGGGAAAAAATTATAGCGTGATAAGCAGAGCTCATGTTGAGAATGGAAAGAAGCACGCAGCTGAGACGAGACCTCGCATGGCTGGAATGCACATTTTAATAGAGAGATTTAATTAATATAATGTATGCATAGTGCCCAAAATCAGCCCCTTATATATATCACAAGTAAGGCTGGATAGTTCAAAAGCAGCTCAATTACACAAGAAAACCCTGAATCTAGTGATACTGCTGATTTAATGTTGCCTGGATGCATCAGGACACATGGCTCTTCCCATTAGAAAGGTATTTAACGCTGTCTGCTGTGGATCTAATCACCGGAGATGGGTCTTAACACCAAGTCTGAATGAGGCCTGAGATTCTGATTCATCAACCCCTGTCTAGAAATCCATCAATGGAGAGTGTTTAGAAGACCACCACTGGCCAGGCATTGTTTGAATGATGACCTATTTTCAGCACAGCAGAGAAAAGACACGACGCTGATACATTCACTGCCGTTGCAGTGATATGAAGAACCTAAACGATACCTGATAAAGAGGCCAATGAATGTAGCTACAAGGTAGTCATGAAAGATAGCAGGAAGCACATTTTTCATACACATTTACACAATAGTTAACTAGGTTTCTCTTTCTAATCTTGTTCTGCGGTGAATGTTACAGCTGGGGTTTAATATTGCACGAAGGCAGCTTCTATTAGTTATTCAGTAATCCTGTTCTGTGAAAAGCTAATGAGGATGTGCTGGGCAATAACAAAGCAAAAGGCAGATGGGCTTGCATCTATTCTAATCCTCAGAGATTACTTAGCATCTTTGATTCATCACCACTCTGAAAGCAAGACGCTGACTGAATTAGTGCAAATCTCAGGAATGCATTCTTTTAAGCCTGTTTTGTCCAGGTTTAAGATAACTGTTTGTGGAAACGGAGATCTTCAGAGACTGTTAACCCTGTTATTGGTTTAGGAAACCAGACGGGTTTTTGTCGAGAGTAACGCAACAAAAGAAGTGAAATAAACTGCAGCTGCTAGAGGAATCGATTCCGAGTGAGCACAATGACAGCATAGTTGAAGGACAATCCGAATACTTGGACACCGTAAATTCTGAAATGACTTCAGTATGTGCACTGATCAAGGGGAATATAAAGTGTCACAGAAGGATGTATAAATAGATGGCAGCCAATGGAGGCAGAGAGAAAATACATCTTTGCTGACCAATGAGGCTGTCAAGCTCATAGTCCGTGACTCTTCAGTTTGGAGGAGCCATGGCAACAGAGCAAATCTGTTTGGCAGTGAAACATATGAGAAGTGAGAAGAAGCCCTTTAGCATGCATGCCTAACAGAATTCTGGCCAATACCTCACCGGTATGATGTGTTAAACTAGTGTGATGATATAGGATTTTGATAATATAGGATTTGATAAACGGTAATATAATTGTGCGTTTGTGTGTGTGTGTGTGTGTGTGTAATACGGCTGCTCAGTATTATCACCTAATTTGCTGTTTGGTGCATTTTCTTTATTTAATAATATTAACCTATATCCTCATACTTGCATGCAACTCATAATAATGACATGCAGCCATATAATCAAAACTCTGATCCACTGTATGAACCATGAAAACAGTAGATTATACCTCAGCTGAATTATGACTTGCTGTTAGCTGTGTTAGCTTAGCGTGTTTGCTTACAGTATGGCCTGTTCAAACAGAGTAGCAGAAGACTGACAGGATTTACTCTTCATGTGGAAAAGAACAGGAAGAAAACTCCACAGTGTAATCAAAGCACAAAAAGAATCTCTTGGATTGTGTAAGCACTGGGGAACATCTCATGTGCAGACTGACTCTCAGGATCGTTCCTCAGCTCACTGTGAATGAAGTGTTTTAGCAGTTCGTGACTCAGACGTAGACCGTGAGCACAAGAGACACTGGGTGTGTAGGTGGGGCTCTCCGAAAGGTGTCAGCACGATAACAACAACAATTTGGATCTAAATCTCTTATGCAACTTTAATAAGATGGTTCAACTTTTTGTTTGTTTGAACTTTCCACTCGTTTTGTTGTCTGCACTACTGGTCTGCGAGGCTAAATCCAACATGTGTACATAAAGATTGAGTTTCTTTTCCAGCCACTGGGTTGAACTGTATCTGTATCCGGTTTGAGAGTGTGCCATCATAAAACACTACCTAAAACTACCTAAAGCTCACTGGAGCCACTCGGGCGGTGACTAAAACCCAAAAATGAAAAGATTTAAAAAAAAAAAAAAAAAAAAAAAAAAAAAAAAAAAAAAAAAAATCAAACTATCAAATCTCATTTGATGCTAAACTGTGTGTGGCGCAGCAGCAGATCTTCCTCACAGGGTCACCTACTGAGTGTGAGACACGGCAAATTAGTTTTAATGACAGCGTATGCATCAATGGCCATGCATGCTAACACCTTAGTGAAACTACAAAGAAGTGCAATCATTTACAGAAAATGGTCAACTAAAGAAAAAAACAGACATTTAGGCCATTCCTGTGGATAAATCTCAAATGACATTCTACAGTCTGTATGTAGAGCACTATGAAGGGCACACAGCTCCATTATATTACATTTTATTTAGGGCATTTAGTCAATACAAAGCTATTTGAGCTTCAATCTAACACATGCAGTAGGTGAAACCATGATGGGAAAAGATAAAGGAAAAGATTACTGTGGGCAAATAAATTAATGTATGTCTTGTAATTCTGCCAGAATGAAAAGCAAGACAGTCACTACCGAACATCTGTTTGGCCAATCAACAGTCTGTGCATTTCTTTTCAAGTCCGCCCATCTTAAATATCACCTCGGGGAGTTGTTCCTTGCCACCATTGCCTCAGGCTTGCTCAAAAGGGATAAAAAAGGGATAAAATAGTAACTTTAAACTTTTTAATTTTTTCTCAATGTTTCTATACGTCTGTAAAACTGCTTTGAGACAATGTCCATTGTTAAAAGTGCTATACAAATAAATTGAATTAAATTGAATTGAAAATACAGAATGGCTGGCATGGCAGTGGAAATAGTGGACTAGTCATGCCATAAATTCCACTGGGAAAACTTAATCATTTAACTTCTTTACTTTCTTGGTGTAAATTTCTGAAGAATATGTGAAAGTCAGTGATTACACAAAGCAAACTGAAATCTGAAAATCTCACTTCTAGAACCAACTGACTCGTAGGTGTGAATGACTTTCATGCCAGAAGGGGGCTTTAATCTCAGTTTGACAAGTACATCCACAGTGTCCAGCCCAATCTCATAATCCACTATAAACTCCTGTAACGTTCCCAGTTATCATTTTCTATGTCCCTGGTAAAATGTTGCTTGACATGTATTGTCTCAAGTCTCTCTCTGCTGCTGCTGATAAGAAATGGAGCATTTTAAAAGAAAAACATGCAACACAAATAGAGGATGAACCTCAGAAGGGCCACTAGTGAAATCTGATGGTTTATAAACACCCGGGGCAGAGTCTGGCCCTGTTCTATAGATCCGCAGGCCAGCACGTTCTCTACCCTCAGAGGACAAGCTCATGCTCCTTTAGTGATAACAACAGCACTCTGCGTTCAGCCGGAGCCGGTTATCACACGCCGCTCGCCACAGATCATCTGAAATTACAGAAGTCGGGATCCTAACACTAATCCGTATGTGTGAGGGATTTTAAATTGAGGGTACTATTAAACACTAACATTTGGATTAGGTGTCATGGCTGTTAGTCACATCACTGCATTCAAAAACAAAGAACACATCCTGAACAACAGCTTAACAATGTTTACTCCTGTTGTTAAAGCCTCTATTGTGAAGATTCTGGCCTTAAAGCTGTGACAAGGAAAAAAGCAAGAAAACGCACTGTGTTCACCTGTACAGTGTACAGTGTTCACCTGCCTGCAGAGGATCCGAATGATAACAGAGCAGTAGTGACTGTGAGCGCTTTTTCATTTAAAGAATATAGGAAAATATATGTTTTGCCAATAACACAATCATGAATTTAAATATAAACAAAAAATTATTCATAGTCTAGATAAGTCAGTGAATAACTGGAGTTTTTTTTTTTTTTTAAATGTTTAAATTTTTGTTGTAAATGTAAGCATTTAAACTAGTAAATCAACTGAGTAGTCGCATAACATTGATAAACGCTACATGCTTTTACTTTCTTAACTTATACAAGTAGTGTTTTTACTCCCACCACTGGTAGGTTACTGGCAGGTTATGTAAATCAGTCACCTTGCTGATAAATATTTATTTGGTGGCTTGTATGGTCGCAAATTGCACATAATGCTGTCCTCCCACTGAGCTGTTTTTATTCAGATCCAAGACTGGAGAGGAGACCCCCCGTCGATTGTCTTACTGTCCGCACGTGACCTTTTTTTAAATCACCACATGAATGCAATGATGCTTTTTAACAGCTCGTCTATCAAACAAGCTGAACCCCGGTTCAAGGTGAGGTCATGAAGCATCCTGCACATGTTCGGAGACACTAATGAAAGCAGAATATTTTTGTCTAACTTGTGTCAACACTGCGTATCATCTGTGTAACCCTGGTAACGTACAAATGTTAAGGAGTGTTAAAATATGCTTCTATGTTGTAGTACATTTTACTTCATTATATATTCCGTTTCAGCGGCGGCGTCCTTGAGTATTTGCCGCATTAGCAACAAGCAATCAGAAGTCTTCTCTGTTATGCTGATTACACGGTGATGCTGCCGTGCTCTCGGCCTGGAGTGAGCTCTCAGCAGGTGTGTGAGGATTAAAGGCCTGCGTCCTGAAACCGTTCCTAAAAAAGCAGTTAACAATTCAGACGCCAGCTTCACGACATCAAAGCGCACTGCCCTGATCTGCATTCACTCCACTCTTATCTCTAGTTATCTATAGCTCATCTGGGAAGGGGAAAAAAGTGAAATTAGATTTTTTTTTTTAAAAAAACAGAACAGATAAAAAGAGAGCCTTTAGTCTTTATTTGCCCGTCCCTAAACCTCAAAGCTCAAAGTGATGCAGCCAAATCCTTACACACAACTTGGTTTAAAGAAGCTCAACAGTGAACGTGACACCAATCTGTCACGATTTACCCCAGAGAGCAAGAAAAATAAAATCAAAAAGGAAGCTCCTCGGGGAGAATTCCTGCATCCTCACACACCAGAGCGGTTACCAGGGCAACACTGCTCTAAACATCAACCTTGGGCATAAAAAAATCTGTAGTCACTTAAACTGGGTTTACAGCCTGCAGGCAGAAAGGAGCACCTCCACATCTAACGAGAGCTGCACAGCTGAATAACCGCTAATAGCCACTGCAGAATCATTTATCTTCTGTTTCTAATTGCACCTTGTGATGTTACTGTACACCTGATTTTTTGAGATGCTACTAAAAGCAGCTTTTTTCGGGCTTTTTTTAACAGAGGGCATAATGATGTGTTTCAGTTCAGTCTATGATCATCAGCAGGCTCGGTTTCTCATTAGCACAGTAATTTGTCATCACTCTCGAAGTCTACTCACCCTGATCCAGAACCTCCTCCTCCTCCCTCTTCGGCTGCCGGAGCGCGGCATCATCTTCTCCGTCTTTGAAAAGGAGGAGAGAGAAACCATCAAATGACCTAGAAATGAGTCTGATTCGCATGTAATGAAATCAGAGCAGGAGTGATTCATAGGCAACTGCGCAGTGAACATTCAGAATCTGCTGTCGTGAGTATGCTGTTTAAAGAGATTTTCCTAAAATCAGCAAGGGCTTGCTTCTTTTGCTTCCTGCGTAAAAACGGTCCCCTTCATAATGATCGGCTCTCTTGAATGAAAAAAACAAAAAACAAAAAACAAAAATGAATGCAGAAATTTTGTGAGCCATGTCCTGTAGAGAAAAAGAGCACTAAATCCTGTCACATAATGGCTAACAACATTTTAGGCACTTTGTCCAAACCTCTGTGCAGAACATTTTCGGCTCTATAATTCTCAGGTTTGTGTATGTGTTAAAATTTATACCACGTATTTTCAGGAGGATTCTCTTCCAGTAACTGTGATGAAGCGCAAAATCACTGCCTTGCAATGATCTTCAACCACTTATAATAAACAGGAAGTATGTTTGGTTCTTCATCTTCTTATTTATGGGTAAGTATAGGGACTGATTTATATATCAGATTTTCCTATTTCAAATATTCCTTAGGACTCTTAAGAATGTATTTTTGAGAGACTCGTTAAGATTATTAATTATTAAAATTGAGAATGATTTTTAGCATATATATATATATATATATATATATATATATATATATATATATATATATATATATAGTATTGTTCCAGTATTGTTCTAGAATGTAGAAAATAAATCCCTAAACAAAAAACATTGCATTAAAAGGTGTGTCCAAACTTTTGACTGGTACTGTATATATATATATATATATATATATATATATATCTTTTTTGTTTAGGGATTTATTTTCTACATTCTAGAACAATACTGGAGATTTCAAAACTATGAAATAACACATGGACTTCAGTAATCCATATGTAATGACAACAAAAACCAGTCAGTTGTTATTTTAAGACACGAAGGTCAGGTGTTCTGGAATAGTTCTTGCAAGAACAGTATTGTCAAGTGCATTTGCAAAACCCATCAAGCACCATGATGAAACTATCTCACATGAAGACCATCCCAGTAAAGCAAGACCAAAACTGACCTCTGCTGCAGAGGAGAAGTTCATTTAGAGTGACCAGCCTCAGAAATCACCAATGAACAGCGCCTCAGATTAGAGGCGTTATGAAGGCTTTACAGAGCATCAGTAGCAGACATATCTCAATATCAACTGTTTAAAGGACATTATTGTGGATTTCGGCCGCCTTCAGCATTGATTCCAGAAAAACCATGGAATTTCAACTATTTTCCTTTATACATATACACTATACTGCCAAAAGTATTCGCTCACCCATCCAAATAATCAGAATCAGGTGTTCCAATCACTTCCATGGCCACAGGTGTATAAAATCAAGCACCTAGGCATGCAGACTGTTTTTACAAACATTTGTGAAAGAATGGGTCGCTCTCAGGAGCTCAGTGAATTCCAGCGTGGAACTGTGATAGGATGCCACCTGTGCAACAAATCCAGTCGTGAAATTTCCTCACTCCTAAATATTCCACAGTCAACTGTCAGCTGTATTATAAGAACATGGAAGTGTTTGGGAACGACAGCAACTCAGCCACGAAGTGGTAGGCCACGTAAACTGACGGAGCGGGGTCAGCGGATGCTGAGGCGCATAGTGCGAAGAGGTCGCCAACTTTCTGCAGAGTCAATCGCTACAGACCTCCAAACTTCATGTGGCCTTCAGATTAGCTCAAGAACAGTGTGCAGAGAGCTTCATGGAATGGGTTTCCATGGCCGAGCAGCTGCATCCAAGCCATACATCACCAAGTGCAATGCAAAGCGTCGGATGCAGTGGTGTAAAGCACGCCGCCACTGGACTCTAGAGCAGTGGAGACGCGTTCTCTGGAGGGACGAATCGCGCTTCTCCATCTGGCAATCTGATGGACGAGTCTGGGTTTGGCGGTTGCCAGGAGAACGGTACTTGTCTGACTGCATTGTGCCAAGTGTAAAGTTTGGTGGAGGGGGGGATTATGGTGTGGGGTTGTTTTTCAGGAGCTGGGCTTGGCCCCTTAGTTCCAGTGAAAGGAACTCTGAATGCTTCAGCATACCAAGACATTTTGGACAATTCCATGCTCCCAACTTTGTGGGAACAGTTTGGAGCTGGCCCCTTCCTCTTCCAACATGACTGTGCACCAGTGCACATAGCAAGGTCCATAAAGACATGGATGACAGAGTCTGGTGTGGAGGAACTTGACTGGCCTGCACAGAGTCCTGACCTCAACCCGATAGAACACCTTTGGGATGAATTAGAGCGGAGACTGAGAGCCAGGCCTTCTCGTCCAACATCAGTGTGTGACCTCACAAATGCGCTTCTGGAAGAATGGTCAAAAATTCCCATAAACACACTCCTAAACCTTGTGGACAGCCTTCCCAGAAGAGTTGAAGCTGTTATAGCTGCAAAGGGTGGACCGACGTCATATTGAACCCTATGGATTAGGAATGGGATGTCACTTAAGTTCATATGCGAGTCAAGGCAGGTGAGCGAATACTTTTGGCAATATAGTGTATATACACAGGGGTTGGACAATGAAACTGAAACACTGGCCAATTTAGTGTTGGAGGTTTCATGGCTAAATTTGACCAGCCTGGTGGCCAATCTTCATTGATTGCACATTCCACCAGTAAGAGCAGAGTGTGAAGGTTTAATTAGCAGAGTAATAGCACAGTTTTGCTTAAAATATTGCAATGCACACAACATTATGGGAGACATATCAGAGTTCAAAAGAGGACAAACTGTTGGTGCACGTCTCGCTGGCGCATCTGTGACTAAGACAGCAAGTCTTTGTGATGTATCAAGAGCCACGGTATCCAGGGTAATGTCAGCATACCACCAAGAAGGACGGACCACATCCAACAGGAGCAACTGTGGACGCAAGAGGAAGCTGTCTGAAAGGGATTGTATCCAAAAAATATAAAACCACAGCTGCCCAACTCACTGCAGAATTAAATGTGCACCTCAACTCTCCTGTTTCCACCAAAACTGTCCGTCGGGAGCTCCACAGGGTCAATGTACATGGCCGGGCTGCGATAGCCAAACCTTTGGTCACTCGTGCCAATGCCAAACGTCGGTTTCAATGGTGCCAGCAGCGAAAATCTTGGGCTGTGGACAATGTGAAACATGTATTGTTCTCTGATGAGTCCACCTTCACTGTCTTTCCCACATCTGGGAGAGTTACGGTGTGGAGAAGCCCCAAAGAAGCGTACCACCCAGACTGTTAAATGCCCAGAGTGAAGTATGGGGGTGGATCAGTGATGGTTTGGGCTGCAATATCATGGCATTCCCTAGGCCCAATACTTGTGCTAGATGGGCGCGTCACTGCCAAGGACTACCGAACCATTCTGGAGGACCATGTGCACCCAATGGCTCAAACATTGTATCCTGAAGGCGGTGCCGTGTATCAGGATGATAATGCACCAATACACACAGCAAGACTGGTGACAGAGTGGTTTGATGAACATGAAAGTGAAGTTGAACATCTCCCATGGCCTGCACAGTCACCAGATCTAAATATTATTGAGCCACTTTGGGGTGTTTTGGAGGAGCGAGTCAGGAAACGTTTTCCTCCACCAGCATCACGTAGTGACCTGGCCACTATTCTGCAAGAAGAATGGCTCAAAATCCCTCTGGCCACTGTGCAGGACTTGTATCTGTCATTCCCAAGACGAATTGAGGAAGAATTCAAAAGGAGGCCCTACACCATACTAATGAATTATTGTGGTCTAAAACCAGGCATTTCAGTTTCATTGTCCAACCCCTGTATATATATATATATATATATGTATATGTATAAAGGAAAATAGTATCTATTGTGTGTGAACTTCATGGTGTCAACAATTCTGGGGGTCATTTTCCATGTTCATGATCATGACAGAAAGTCCCAGGTGTAGTGTCTAAGTGGTCATGTTACTGTCCAAAACCTCGATGTGTGAGTAAGATGGACATCAGTGTCGTCAGCCTTCAGCTTGGGAGCTGTCCTGTTATTACTGAACTTGGGAGTTTGTGAAAATGAACTACTACTAAATTCAGTAAAAATGAAGGAAAAAAGTAAAAGTATGCATAACACAGAAGGGAGTCTGTGTGTACCTTTATGCTCTGAGCCATGCTTCATAGACATCATCTGGTCCGGACTGACAGCAATGGGGACGTTGGCTTCGGCAGGAATGCTTCTGAACAAACTGCTGCTGCCATGGTCCATGCAGTCCATGTAAGGCACAGCATGCTTGCTGTCCATGTAGTACATGATGTAGAAGTTACACATCTCGTCACTGGAAGTGCCACTGGGGGGAAAAAAGGAGAGTGATTATCCATCACACATATCTCAGCATGAAATCCAGCCATTACTTTGCAGTATGACTAAAGCCACATTCAGACAGGGGTTGGTTTAACTCTTTGGATTTTTGTTGCGTCTGAGTATCATGCGAGTCGTTTTTTAAACATCTGGAAAGATGACATGGTATTTTACAGAGTATAAAGACACTCCAGGAAACCTTTTTTTGTCTATTGTGGAAAACTAACCAGAACCAAACTTAAAGAAGAGAACGTTAAAATACAGAATGAATTAAAAAGAACTTGACAGAAATCATGTTTACAGGGTTTCAGATAAGTTCTTGAGCTCTGAGCCCAGGTATACAGAACATACATGTTTGAGTCATGTGACCTGCTAATGATCAAACACAAGACACACTGCCACAAACCCAGCAGTTATAATAAAGGTCAGAAAATCAGTTTGTATTAATGTGAGGTGTATGTAGCAGCCATGATGTTTTTTTTGCATGATATACCCACTGATGTGATATAGCTGAAAATCTTATTCCATGTGAATAGTATTTAAGCTGAGCTCACCCAACAGCAGCAGACTTTGAATAATTTTTCTGACATGGTCACTTCTCCACATCTCACTCTGCTCAGTGGCATTTTAAGGTATCACATCTTTGCTAAGAGAAGAGGATGTGTGAATTTGTGTGTGTGACTGGTACTCTGGGTTGCTTCCCATGGGATGCGTTATATGGCACTCCGACGTCACCATTGTGCACATCCCAAATCGCCATGGCAACAAGAATGGCGAGGCAGACCCACGTAACACACAAACACACCCCACACACACATGTAGTCCCAGTCACAAAAGAGAATCATGAAAAATGCATGTTACCCTGGAGACAACTTTCTTTTGTGCTTGACGATTCTGCAAACACACTCAGCACGCACACACACACACACACACATATATATATATATATATATATATATACACACACAGTAACCAAGTAGGAGCTGTGACAGGGAGCCACACTGGGCTGGGCAACGGGCAGCACTAATGACCACCTGTCACACACTTGGCTGATGTGAATCTTAAGACAAGAGTCCAAAAGCACAGTGTGGAGGAGATGAAAACACAATTCTGCTACACACACACACTCTCCAACCTATAAACCTACTCACATTCTCATTACTGGGAAAGCTGATGAATAAAAAAAAGTGGTCGGAGAGAGCCATGGATTAATTCATCACAGAAATGGCATTATCCACTTAAATAGGCTGCTATTATGTGAAATGACTGCAGAACTAAAAAACATTAGAAAGAGAAAGAAATTCACAAAATTACTCACTCAGGCTTAAACTCACCCGATTTTTGTTTTAGAGGTTTTCCCCTCTCCGGTGAAAACGCAGCGAGCAGCTAGGATGTCTCCATATCTCACGTCAATGGCGTTGCTGGCTGGATAAAAGGCCTGGAACACACACACAACTGCTACTTAGACTGGAGGAAAAGATGCCACTGAGGTGCACTGTCTACTCACTTCACAATGTTTTGACAATTACAGCCATACAGACAACATTGTGTTAAAAAAACCCAGGAAATACAGGGAAGAGAAAAATATAAAGTCTGGTTTTTTTTTGTCAGCACAGAGCATCTTTTCTAAAGTAAACTAGAAACTCTTCAGCGCAGGTAAAGGCAATTTCATGGTTGAGGTAAGATTAATTTAAGAGCCCGGTGAATGAAATTCTTTTCATATTGTTGGAGTCAGAGCTCGAAAGTTGCTCGTTGTGGTCGGCCAAGGAGAAGCACAAAAAGTCAGGGGCAAGAGAAAGTAAGCACCACAGGACTGAGCACTGCTAGAAATGCTTCTATATAAAAATGCTCTATAGGTCCTGTTGTGAAAACACAAGTGGGAGTATTTCTTGATGTAAACACAAGCGTCTACTTGTTTTTCACCTCAGGAAGCAAACATTGGTTTACTTTTCCTAGAATAACACATACAGATATTTAGGCTACACTGCTGTCAAATCTGTTTTAACAGACTCAGAGCCATTCAGGTTGCTACCGCTCCGTTCTGCTACCGCTCCGGTCTGCTACCGCTCCGGGCTTTTACCGCTCCGTTCTGCTACCGCTCCGGTCTGCTACCGCTCCGGGCTTTTACCGCTCCGGTCTGCTACCGCTCCGTTCTGCTACCGCTCCGGTCTGCTACCGCTCCGGTCTGCTACCGCTCCGGGCTTTTACCGCTCCGGTCTGCTACCGCTCCGGGCTTTTACCGCTCCGGTCTGCTACCGCTCCGGGCTTTTACCGCTCCGGTCTGCTACCGCTCCGGGCTGCTACCGCTCCGGGCTTTTACCGCTCCGGTCTGCTACCGCTCCGGTCTGCTACCGCTCGCTTCTGCTACCGCTCCGTTCTGCTACCGCTCCGGTCTTTTACCGCTCCGGTCTGCTACCGCTCCGGTCTGCTACCGCTCGCTTCTGCTACCGCTCCGTTCTGCTACCGCTCGCTTCTGCTACCGCTCCGGTCTGCTACCGCTCCGGTCTGCTACCGCTCGCTTCTGCTACCGCTCCGTTCTGCTACCGCTCCGGGCTGCTACCGCTCCGGTCTTTTACCGCTCCGGTCTGCTACCGCTCCGGTCTGCTACCGCTCGCTTCTGCTACCGCTCCGGTCTGCTACCGCTCCGGTCTGCTACCGCTCCGGTCTGCTACCGCTCCGGTCTGCTACCGCTCCGTTCTGCTACCGCTCCGGTCTGCTACCGCTCCGGTCTACTACCGCTCCGGTCTTTTACCGCTCCGTTCTGCTACCGCTCCGGTCTGCTACCGCTCCGGTTTGCTACCGCTCCATTCTGCTACTGTTCCTGTGTTAAACTCTGCTTCTTCCCACGGGAAAATTAATAAACAGCATCATCCAGACAAGCAGCATTATCATGAAGGACATCCCAAAGATTTTAATGTAAACGTATTTAACATGCTTGGGGAAGGATGCTCCCTGTAAATAAAGATTAAAATCTGTCTGAATATTGACGCATATGATGAGTTTGCAGCCAGCACACACACACTGGAACAGGAACAGTTCTCCATCTGAGCAGTGCTGAACACAATAACACCATCACTGTGTAAACTCAGACTGAAGAGGAAATACAAGAGATTTACATTTTCTATTGTGTTATTTCAGTGAAGTTCTAGCCATGACTGAAAGTCTGCAAAATGTGTGACATTAAGTGGGAACATTTTAACTCCACTGAATATTTAAAATTACATTTTATATTTTTAGGTCTGGTCCATGTGCAGCACAGAGAAAGTGGTCATTAAGTGAAGTCTGAATAGTGGATCAAGGCAAGTCTGTCAAAAATCCTGCTGGCTCAAGGGCATAAAAAATGGATTTTAACTCTTTTTTTTTTTAGCTTTTTTGAAAGTAATGGGAATGAAACACGGATTTTCAAATATGATCTCACAAAAAGATAGATTATAATCAAGCCCATCAAGACTTCACTGGATTTATCTGACACTAAACCCCCTTCTGCACCGTGAAGTCAGGGATAAACGATCTTATCCGACAACGTGTAATCTATTTTGTCTGATTTATCATGATCTTAAAATAAGCTAGAGTGGAATAGGCAGAACTGTCAATAAACCCATCATGACATCGTTGTATAACTGATGGGTTTTCCTCAAATCACTAGGAGCAATGCAGTCAGGGATAATCCTATATCCAGCCTGTTTCACTCAATTTCTCTGAATTATATCCTTTCTAATAAGCACTGAATGTTCTGCTAAACCATGTGAACAATAATAAGAAATGAAAAGGCCAAAAGTGTTTTTTTCACAATAAAGTACTTCAAGAAACTGCAATGCAGAGCAAATGAGTCACACTGTGTTCCTTCATCCAGCATAATTTCCCAGGTACATATAAAAAAATCACCTTGGACTGCAAGCAGACTCTTGAAGAAGAAGAAGAAGAAGAAGAAGAAGAAGAAGAAATAAAGGCAGATGTTGTGTGCGTCATTCAGCTGCAGGATGCACTGACAGAACAAAAGAGCCGCTTCGTGTTTCTAATCCGTCTAATATTGTTACGTGCTTATGGCTCGGCTCAGCCGCTGCATCCTGCTGTGGAAGGAAGTGTAATTTCTCAGCACGGCCTGAACATGACATTTAATCCTGGCCTTTAACTCAGAGAGACAAGCCATCTGCCGCCAACAGGAAATACCGGGGAGACTCGTATCAATGGGCTACAGCGCAGGAGTCTACCAAGGGAACACTGGGCATGGATATGATGCTAGTGTACCATGCTCACATGCTCACGCCTAGGAACTAGAGAGCTTTAGCAGAGAATATTCACCTACTGGCATCTACTTCGAAGGATGGGAAAAAAAAACTGGAAAAGATTGAAGAAACCCAGAAATCTGAGCTCAGGTTCAAATTGCTATTAATTCTTCAGTAAAAGGTATTTACAGATTAAGCTGTGTATCTGTACGTTTTGCTCTGCATACCTGTGTGTGTGGTCGCCATGGTGAATAACTGTTATATTTTAATTAAATTGTTGTGTGAGTCTCAGTAGCGGGCCGTGCATTTCACACCTAGGCCTTCACTGGTGTCCTTCCTGAATTATTCCATGTCTATACCATCATTTTGATGCCACCATGGGCATCGCTAGGCCTTTTTCTACTCAGCCCTCCTAAAATTCTGAGATTCTCCATAAACTGTACACAAATTGGTGATCTCCTCAGTCCCAAATTTTATACAAAATCGGCGGCAGACTTCGGCTCCTCCCCGTTTTTCAACTCGTTCTTCAATCCACAGACTGCAGCGTCGCAGAGCGAGGATCAGAAGTGTGTGTGTGTGATCAGGAAGACTCGTATTTGGCTTGTTCAATACCCCAGTGATGCCAACTCGAAATCTGATTGGTTAATGGAACAGTTTCATTGCCACTTATTTTAAGCTCCGGGCGCCTGCACTATTGATTCTGAAGGCCTTAAGGCCGGGCGACACATGATGTCATCCACTGTCTGAAATATGATTGGATAAATACTCTTATCATAAATATACACTACTGGAAGCAGCGCAACCGAGAGAAAAGCTATGAAATGTAGAGAATAGACTACTGGGAATAATTTAATACACATTCATGGAAAATATATTAAATATATTAAAAGTCAGTGATTCAGATCACTGCTGTTTAGGCCAGCAGAGAAGGACTTACTGACCCTGACGGTCCACCACTGGTGAGTCTGTGCATAGAAATTATATATTAAAAAAAAAAAACACTGGAAAGTAAGTTGACCATCATTTTACTGCTTTATTCTGTGCTTGAAAGTTGGATTAAATAATTTTTGGTGTGAAGTGCGTTGTGTAACAGCTAGGGTTTTAAATTAACATCATATAGTCATTAATTTTAAAAGTTTATTACCTGCCCCAACAGCTGCCTCATGACTTTCATATTAAAATTATCATGAGTAAACACGTTTTCTATTTTTTCACAGGGAAAGCAGTGGAAATTTTTAGTCACAATAAATGCTCATATACTTCAGACCCGGAGGACTGAGATTAGGTTGTAACATGCTGGAATATTCCAAGATGAAATGCGATGAGAATGAGTAACATAAGCAGAGCAGGATGCTACATGGACATTTGGAGTACCTGTGGTAACTGTGGAGACTGACGGCCAATCAGCGTCCACTGTCCATTACGGATTCTGTAACCGCTGACAACTTTACCTGAAGCACAGACAGGAAAATACTTTTGATCAATCGATAGAAATTTTTAGCAAATTAAATAGTTTCTATTTAAAACGTGCGGTACAATGAGAAGAAAAGTACGTCAGAAACTCACCAAGGCGATGTGTGTGGGTTCTGAAGGCAAACGGGTACATCGGGTATGATAAGTAATTGCAAGCGATGTCAGCATTGGTTACTGTAAATGAAGGGACTTTAATTATTGACATACTGCATCATTGTACAAATTTAACTATCAAGGGAAAAAATGCACAGTGAGCTTTAAGACTGAGAATTCCCAATTTAAAAAAATCTGAAGGTTTGATCCCATCATAAACGCTTTCAATCAATATATAAACAGTGCCAGATTGGGAGGCTCCTTGTGTACCTGTCTTTCCTGGAGGGATGACGGTGTCGACGGACATCATCAGGTACATGCCTGCTATAAAGGGCTGCCTAGACAGGAAATGCAAAATGACATCAAATTCTCCTCTAAATCTTAGGATTCAATCATCTAAACACTGAAATGTTAAAAAAGGAAATTGATTTCATCCAAAATAGCATTCAGCCATCATATTATCAAGGATTTACGTACTTCATTTTGTGAGAGTGTAATCCCACAAGGCACGTCATGATTACGCTGAGCTTTTTGCACACGGATTTGTTCGGCTCTGCTAAATCTTCCTGCATTCCACAGGTTTTTAAAACCGTTTATTACAGAATGTGGGTCTGGAGTGACAGGTGTGTGGAAAAACAACAGGTCTGTTTTTGTTCTGCGATTCTAAAAACTGATGGAGCGGTGTGTGTAAGTAAAACACAAATATGAACAAGAAAAGGAGACAGAAGAGCTAGCAATCAGTCACATCCATCAGCTATCCACTGGCATCATTCACAGCAGCAGTGAGACCGGGACCGAGACGACACGCCGAACCCGGATCTGCTCTAACCACAGCTGCTCTGCCACTGATTATCAATTTATGTATTATTTTAAAAACTCCAGTTTTACAGCAGATACAAGTCCCTGCAGTAGATGTGAGATGGACTGAAATAGTAAATGTACCTCCTGCAGTGTGTCTGTTAATAAAGCAATCCACTGACTTTAAGCATAAAAGCATTTAAACCCTTAATTGTTTTTCTGCCTATTTAAAGCGGCATTTCTTTTATTTCCACAAGGAATGTCCAATTATTGCCACAACACCCTGATAATTGATGCAAGGCCCATAATTATATGCTTTATGGAAGTAAAAAAATAGCCTTAGGTTGATGGATCTCACAGCCGATACGACTTCAGTCAATATACACGGGCATTTTGTAGAAAAACAACCGCTTAAATAATTCAAACGCCGACGTTTTCCAATCTCATTATTACTTCCAATTAAATGCGACATGAAAGTTTACAAGCCTGGAGGGAATTCTGAAACTGAACAATTTTTCAAATGCAGTCATGCAAACAATCAATAACAGCATTAAGAAAAGGGATGACAAATAGAAACTTACGGTTTGGAAGTCATTCTTAGAGTAAGTCCTGAGCAGTCTTTATGGTGATCTGAAACCAAGACAAAACACCATCAGAACAAACCATTTCTCCTAAGATTTAGCTCATTCATTTGTGGCTTCACTAAGCAGAATCAGGCTGAAATAACAGCGGGGCCTGTGTTGGATTTAGTTAATTGCCTTCACTAAAAATCATTTAAAAAATTAAGAATAGAATGTGACAACGCTGAGCAAATAGTCTCAGTCTTAATGTAAAGTGTCAGCAGTTTTGCCCCAGAAGGCCATCTGTTCACATGAAATTATCCAGAAAAATGAGTAAAATTCTGGGTGAAATGTTAAAAATAGCTCAGCATTGTCAGGAGCTTCTCTGGAGCTGTTAGGCATTACACTGGAAGAGGTTTCTATAAAGGGGGAAAATCAGATTATTCATGAAGCTAGAATCTCATTTCCGTAGCTGCCTATTCTAATCACAGGGAGAATTATTGCATTTCGCAGCTACTACTGCTGTAAAAATTTTACTAGAAACTATCAATTGCTGTGTACGGACGACTACAGAAGATCTGATCAGAATCAGAAGGACCAGAGAGAATGTACTGATATAAAACACCATCAGAACAGAATTTTGATGTAATTATTGTAGCTTTGTGTTAATTAAATTATTTTAATTAAGTTTTTTATCACAGAGACTTTTATGGGAGATGGTCCACAAAATTAACACATATTTTTTCTTTGTTGTCTTCAGTGTTGAGCGATCAGCACAGGAAAGACTTTCAGCATGGGGAATTCTGACTTGTGCTTTCTTTCATCAGGACACATCACACTACCCCACTAATGATTATTTTTCTATAAGAGCGTATTTCATCATATTTCTATAAAGGTGACGCAATGGTGGCGCAATAGAAAAGTGCTCGCTCTAAGCTTGCTGGGATTGTGAGTCCAGCCGATGACACAGCCATCATGGACAGTGCTTCCCTGAACCTCGGTTATCCCACACTCTGTCCACTCCTCCACTGGCTGGCTCAATTAAACTAGTTTTTATTTGTTCCCATATATTTCGATTGGACTGAGGTCCGCTCGGTTATTTTGCAGGTTGGTCAAATGTTTAGTGAACAATGTCCACACAGATTTGGCTTCATGCATAATATATGTTTTAACCTGGAATGAGTGAGGCTAAAAACAAGGTCTGTGAGCTTAATTTTAAATATATTACTATTTTTACTATTGTTCAATATATTAATAAGTATTAAGTGACCATCATGTTCTCGTAAACCATTTTAAATGTATTTATTAAAAAAATACCATACATACAAAAATTTAGATCAATTCAGTCAAGGATTATTAAAGTGCCAGAAGAGAAATTAGTTTCATCTGATTTCTCAATATGTTTTCTCATCATTACTTGGCTGTGAAACAGCAGCACTGGGCCAGATTTCTGTCAGAACTCCTCAGCAACAGTGTGAGAGCTGAGCCACCGAGTTCCAGCCTGCTGTTGGGATCGTCAACGAAAACATACCTCTAAAGTTACGGACATCACCATAATGGATTTGCAGCACAAAGTAGGTAATCCTGGTATCTCCTCCGACTCTAAAGCCGACATCTGTGTAGGAAAAAAAGAATAAAGATGGCAGCACGGTGAGATCAGATAGGTATGTGAAATAAACAGCTGGAGAAAGCTGGAGAGGGAGAAATAAATGGTGGATGAGGAACCAATTACTGTCCTTTCTGTGGCTTTCTTTTCTGTACAGATTTGTTGATAAGAAGTCTCACTGGAGAGCAATTACAATGGTCCAGAGTAAATCCTGTGATTATTAATGATCTCAGAAGTTAGCTGTCTGAGCTGGGGTCATTGATAATAAGAGAGACAGTCTGATAAGAGTTTCAAAGAGGCATAGAGAGAAGAAAAAGAACTGACAAATGGAAAGAGATACTAAAAATAAGACAGAGACAGACATGGAACCTGGTCTAAAGACAGAGATTACCTTTAGGGAGCTTGGTGGGTGGAGCATTTCTGGCCCAGGCGTACATGATCTTGGCCTCGTCCTCACAGGTGCCCTGTTCTGTCCCACAATCCCTGCACAAACACAAACACACACACACACACACACACACACACACACACACACACACCCCGCTCAATACAACCACCTGACGCTGTTTCATTATTCACTCATCTATCAACACTGCTCTGAGCCCCAAAGGCTTTATAAATGATCACACAGCAAACATGTTTACAACATGGAGAGAATTGTGAGAGACATAATACCCAGTTATCACTACACCTTTACTATTAAACAATCTCTTGGCATTTCAACGCCAGAAACGTGAAAAATTAGACGAGTTAAAACAAAAATCTGTATTTATTTGCAAGGGAGAATGTACTGCCACTACACATCATCATGACAAAACATCAAAATCTCACATTTATTCAGCCTTTATGAACAGATATTTATTAAAGTCCCAGGGGACTTTGTGTACAATATTAAAAATGCTTGTGTGAGATCAAACATAAGCATTATATAAAACATTAAGCAATTGTTAACTAGAAAAAAACAATATCTGATCAAATTTGCCGATCAGATCGAGCTTTGAACTGCCCAGACAAGCCCCTAACATTCTAATGACCGAGTCTGATTCCAAAAGTTGACTACAGTGCATGATTCCAGTTGTTGACTGACCGGGTGAAAGCTGACGTGGTCTTCTGCTCCAAAGAGTGGATAATTATGAGTGGATAAAAAATAGTGGTGTCCAATAGCAAATGATACACTGTGTCCAATCTTATCTGCAAAGAGCCGGTGTGCCGTTCAAGCAGGAGCCACACCCGGTTCCACCTATTTAATCAGCTGATCTTGGCTTTCAATACACTCAGGTGTGGTTTCTGCTTGGCTCGAATGAAAACCTGCACCTACACCGAGCTTTTCCTGATCAGACTGGACACCGCTGCATTAAACTGTACAATCAGAATGTCCTGGGCCTGATGGAGACCGCAGATATCTGGAATATGTTTATTTAATTTAAAATGTGTTCGTCAAAATCTGGGTGCATGGCTGTCGTATAATAATGAATCAACTTAGCCTTGAACAGTTTTAATGTTGAAAGGAAAAATAATAAGAAACACCTAAAACTCCCAAAACAGATTTAAATAAACGGTGATTACTAAGATAATATAAAAAATTCTACTGAACTTTACAGTTTTATAAGCTACATAACTGTAACAGGGATGTGAAAAGATTTTCTCGGCTGCCTGATGTGCAGTAAAACAGACTATTCTTGGCTTAACTGCTCTCCAACAGGAAAAGTAGCATTTCAGGTTTAAGGAGATTACAGAAAGAGTTAGGAATGTTTCCTGCTGTGCTAAACAGAATATCAAACAGCACACACACACACACACACACACACACAGGCATTTACACACCACAATCACAGGAATGTTCTTCACACCTGGATTTTCATGATTTTTTTCTTAGAATTGTATTAAATCCTCTCTTCAGAGAACAACATTATTATTATACGTCATCTCACGGGAAGAAAAAGATCAAAGAGTGATGGAAACATTTAAAAATAAATTATGTAGAGGAATTAAATCATGTTACTACAATACACCTAGATAGATGTATCTAAATTACAATTTTTTGCTGCAGAAGACACTGTATGGACAAAAAAAAGGAAAGAAAGGGTTTTTAATGAACAATTAAAATCAACACAACCCTATCCAGGATACAGCAGTTACTGAAGGAAGGAAGGAAGGAAGGAATAGACATCTGCCATCATCTGCTGTTTGTACACTGTCAATAAAATAGCTGTGAACTTCACAACTTTACATGAGGTTATCCATGTAACTGTAACCTCATGTAGACTATAAACCATCAAAACCATGAGAAATGATGATATATGTATCACTATATTACATAACATAACACAAAACACTTCAGAGGTCATACTTTTCCCTTTAGAGTACGTAGACAGTGTTGATCATCAAAAAGTATTTTTATACCTCATGCTGGATTGAAAACGTTTTGAACGTGTTTCAACATTTTCACAAAAGTGGGCTTATTTTTTTATTTTTTTTTAAGTGCCATCTACATGGCCTATCCTGGCTGATTCCTATAACACAGTCTTTTGATATCTTTCCCAGCTCACTGGATTTGCTGCATTTGGGTGTGATAAGTCACATGACCTGGCCTATTTTTTATGCCTCTTTCCCCTCAATGATCCTCTGCAGCATTCTTGATTTTCGGAGCCCCACAGGCATTTCACACTGAATGTTTGATGCCGTCTGGAGGAATATGGAGCGGAATGAAGGAAGATTCATTTGTGTTGAAAAGCCGGTTCTGCTAACAAGAGCAAGGACAGATTACGAGAACGTCTGCCACAGTATCTATTCATACACCAAACCCAAACAGAGCATACACTTCTATTCAAAAGTACACATATAATCTGACAGTCTACAAAAGTGTGTTTGCCACCTCTGCATTTCATGGACAAAAATAACAGGGGCAGAGGACTAAGCTGTGGTCTCATTAGCGTGTTGGAAACGAGGCCGTGTTGTCTTTGCAGAGGCGTGGAACGGTCTGTCTAAATGTTCTGACGTGAAACAGTCTGGACTCAACCGTAATGTTGTTTTTGTGTTGCTCGTCACCCGGACTCGGGAGAGAAGAGAAAGAGAAAGACGGAGAGGCAGGGCTGTGAGTCGGATATGAGAAATCCCCCCACCCCCTCATCTAACCCACAAGCCCACAGGGCAGCTCTAACAACCCCTGTTGTCAAGCTGGATGTGGTTTCCCTGGTAACAGGCGGGTTTATTAGCGTCTTCCCCACTCCCTCTTCTGCTCGCTTTCTCTCTTCCTCTCCCAGGAGGACAAAGCATCATTTGCTGTTTCTGCTATGAGGAGCATTCAGACCAGAAAGGGCTGTTTGAGTTTCTTAATGGTGTATCACTAAGACTTAGTGCATAAGGCTAAATAAAATCAATTAGGGGTCTCCGGCAGCTTGTAATGATCCATTCAATCCATTTGTTTTCATAAGTTTATAAATTATGGCCAACAAGGCTATTTATCAGCTTCAGTAATGACAGAATGGCTAATCTGTTTATTTGGAAAACTACTCCTTCATTTTGCACTGCATAAAGCCATGTAATACTTTAGTAAATTGATCAGTAATAGGGACACTGATTACAGTCTAAAGTGAAAATATTTACCACTTACCAGTAGCCTTTGGAGGAGTAGGGGGTTCTGCAGCCGTATAAGAGCATGTGGTGGGCTGTGTCCATGGAAGCGTGGGGCACGAAGTTCACTAAGGACAGAAGCAGCTGAAGTGTTAGCATTCAGTCTTAAGTCATTCAGTCATAAGAATCCCAATTCTTCAGAAAAAGGATATAAAAAAATATGGGCAAAAATATCCCAACAATACACATAATATATATGAATATACGAATACGTTTAGTGGCGGTTTAAACACCGTGTCACATTAAAAGAAAAAACAATCCTGAGATTAAAAAAAACCCAGACAATACTGATATCCAGGATCGATATTAGGCTAAAATCAGCAGAAAAGATTAGCAGGTCGGATATAAGAGGGGAAAAAAGAACAAACCCGATCTGATTTTAGAACAGCTCGAGGCTGAAATGTAAGTTGTTCTGGTTAAGAGTGTCTGCCAAATGCTGTAAATGTAAGTAGAGAGTTATTCAAATGACATTTTTCCATTCATGATGGTTGCAATTTTTGAGGGTTTTTGGGAAACTGGAGGAAACCAGAGAACCCAAAGGAAACCTGCAGAATCACAGAGTGCACATATCAACGTTCACAGCTTTGCATTTCCTCCTGAAGGATAGTTACGTGTTTGAGCAGATTGTGAACAGGTGAACAAAATAAAAGTGAAAATATCTTAAAATCTGTTACAGTGAATAATTACTCAAATATTCACTGTAACAAAACAATTACCTACTGGGGCAATACGATGAAAACAAAACACTGTGGTAATTGAAGATGATATTTCAATTTGATAATTGCTGGAAACAAAGCAGAGCAACATTTTAGAACAACAACAAACAGAACCAGTGCCTGGGTCCTGATCTATTCTAGTTTACTCTGCTTTCTGTTTGTAAACTCAACACTAACCATTGTTCTGCTGCAAACTCAGCAACATGGCCTCCACAAGAGCATCACCAGGGGTGGTGGATCAATACAGTGCTTTTGACTGACACCCCATACCTGACGTTCTCTTTGGGCAAGCTTAATGGAGTTATAAATAATACATGGGCTCGTCTGATTGACGGCCATTGCTGAACCAGCTGACTGCAAGGCTACAAACAGAGCAAGTACAGTTCAGCTCTCGCTATTATACACACAGTGCACTTGTATTAAAAAAAAAACATGGTGGAAATGAACATTTAATGTGTTGTAACACAGTAAGAGGTTACAGACGCACCACTGAGCAGCACTGGAGAAGGCTGATGTGTTCATATGCTAAACAGGATGTGAAATGTGGATATGAAGATAATTGTACCCTTTGAGAGAGATGGCATACTTTTTCTCCCTTGTCACTCAGACAGACACTAAACAATCGTGGGCGTGTGAGTGTGCTCACATACGCAGGGGAGAGCTGACTGTGCTTCCCTCTGAGCGCATCACGCTGCCCTGTGACGCAGCAGCCACTGGTTTAAAAGATGCTGTAATTTGCTTTGCATGTCATGGTGGAAGCATGCCATAGCTTTTATCATCTCCGGCTGTTGTCTGTTGTGTGATAGGGGTGTGCTGGTTAATGAGGTGGAATTGGAAGATGATAAAATTAGGAAGAAAGTGGAAAGGGTGTGGAGTATTAAGGACAAAACACTGAGCACAGGCATAATTTCTCCACGAAGTAATACTATTAATATTTGACAAATTAATTTCTCCTTTAGAATGCATGTCAGGATCCACATCAATAGAATCCATATAAAAGGAGATTACACTCACATATTACAGAAGATATCTGAGACTTGACTGAGGTCAAATCCTCTCTGACTGGAAGGGGAGCTGAGTGCACAGTGGGAAGTAATTCTTACTCACAGTCCCGCTCTCTCTCTCTCTCACACACACACACACACACACAACTATTAACACTCGATCCTCACTGAGAGCACCCTGTAATGAAGTAGTACGATGCTTTGTCATTAATCAGAGCTCAGGAGCAAATTCTCAGTCCCTGCCTGGACAGCAAGAAGACAGGATAAAGTCATCACTTGTCAAACAGTTGTGCACCACACACCCCAGCTGAACACACACACACTCGCACGCACACACACTCGCACGCACACACACTCGCACGCACACACACTCGCACGCACACACACTCGCACGCACACACCACCAACACCACTATAAGCAACCAACGACTATCTGTATGGCTGCCTGCCACCATTGGCCAATATCAATGCTGCCGTTAGATGCCTCACTGAGCAGCACTGAAGAAGGCTTAGGTGGATGAAGAGCAGCTGATTGGATTTCTGCATCACAGGACTGCTTTTTCTGTTCTGTTCTGTAATCTACCCTTCAGGCAATCTAATACAGCAGAAAACACCTCCATTTTGATTAGGATGATAAGAGCCAAAACATGAAAACAGGTGGAGCACACAACAGATCTTCTACACAAGAGCCACTTAGGTCTTTGATCCTTATCCTACACAACAAACCACTATGGACTATAAAAGAACCACCATCCAGGAACACAGGTGCAATACACAGAGTCTTATATGTAGGTAAGGAATAAAATATGATGACCTGGTCTTAATTATTTACCCAAATATACATTTTAGAGCTCTTTACTCCATTTATACAACTGAAGTTCAGGTTTTTATCATTTAAATAAAATAAATGATAAGAGTATTTGCCAAATGTGGAAGCTGTAATAATAAACAGATTTTAAAACTAAAAGTAAAACCTAGAATTCCCAGACATTCATTTAACATTTATGAAAGTCAGGTCAGGTTACGCTTTCCAGTCTTTCTCAGTAAAAATGTTTTTTTTTTTGTGAGAGATAATACACTCCAGACTGTACTGTTATCAGAAAATAATGGTCTTTGTGGGTTAACAGCACTCAGAACACAAACACAAGCAAACCTGCAGCTGTCCAATCAGCCAATCATGTGTCAGGAAAGAACATGCAGATACATTTGAAGAGCTTCAGGCAATGTTCTCATCAAACATCACTATGAAGAAAAAGTGTGATCTGTGTGATTTGATTGAAGCATGGATGATGATGCCAGATGGATGGGTTTGAGTATTTCAGAAACTGCTGATCTCCTGAGATTTTCACACACTGCAGTTTCTAGAGTTTACACAGAATGGTGTGAAAAACCAAAAACTTCAAGAGTGATCAGAGGTGAGATCTGAGGAGAGACCAGATGAGAGATCAAAGGGCAGGCCAGAGGAGAGACCAGATGAGAGACTAGAGGAGAGACCAGAGGAGAGATGAGAGGAGAAACCAGAGGAGAGGCCAGAGCACAGACCAGAGGAGAGACTAGAGGAGAGATCAGAGGAGAAACCAGAGGACAGACCAGAGGAGAGACTAGAGGAGAGATCAGAGGAGAGACCAGATGAGAGATCACAGGAGAGACCAGAGGACAGACCAGTGGACAGGCCAGAGGAGAGACCCGAGGATGAACCAGAGGACAGACCAGACGAGAGACCAGGAGACAGACCAGATGAGAGACCAAAGCAGAGATCAGAGGACATACCAGAGGACAGACCAGAGGAGAGACTATAGAAGAGACTAGAGGAGAGACCAGATGAGAGATCACAGGAGAGGCCAGAGGAGATACCAGAGGACGGACCAGAGGAGAGATCAGAGGAGAGACTATAGAAGAGACTAGAGGAGAGACCAGATGAGAGATCACAGGAGAGGCCAGAGGAGATACCAGAGGACGGACCAGAGGAGAGATCAGAGGACAGTCTGATCTGAATGGAAGCCCCCCCCCCCACCCCAAGAGTGCATATACTCTGTATTCATACAAAACCTATAATATACATGACTGTATAATAGAGTATATTCATGATTGGCATACCAAATCTTTTTGTCCACATTTTACATTCCAGACAAGTACACAGAGGCTAAATTATTCAAGCTGCACTAGGCATAAGTAAAATGCACTCACCGAGAAACTCAAAATAAATCTCTTGTAAAAGCAATTTGCTTAAGTTAATCACTATATGCCCCCAAAAACCTACTTAGTGCTCTCTCTCCCGGTTCAGTGGTGTTAATTTCCCTGTGAAGGGAGCAAGGCAAGGTTTTGCTTTCAAAGCAGAAACATATGTATATGTCTCAGAGTTACAGAAAGTTTATTCAGACCTAAGCAAAACGTGTGGCCCAAATACTGCTTTATATGGCATTTTACTGTGATTTGTCTGTATATAACAGCTTCATCTTCTTCAGTCAGCTCATACTGATGTTTGATTCCATTATAAGAGCTGGGGATAGCTGACATGATGGAGAGAAAAAGCAGGCAGGCTGATGAAGCACTTCTGGGAGGAATAGAAACCATTACTAAATGCTGCTCTGTGTGTGTGTGTGTGTGTGTGTGTGTGTGTGTGTGTCATACAACTGATAATGATAAATGAGGTCTGCTTCATGTAACAATGACCTGAAAGGAAAAGGGACGTCACGAACACAAGCACAAGTGCAACCACACGTGTCAACTACCTGAGAGGTTCTACACAATCAATATTACTTCATATGACTTGTGACTAAAATATGTGTATTTAAACACCAGAAATGACAAATCCTCCAAGACCACCACATGATGGATGAAGCCCTAAACATAATAAATGAGTTTCATACCTCACATATTGAGCAGAATGCAGCTTGTCTTTTAAAAGATATATTTATATACAGCTTAAAGATATTAGATATATTTATAACAGCTGTCATTTATTTGTGTTACTTGTATGACACAATCACTGTGATGTTAATTAGCAATCTGTCACGTTTATTCATTAGCTTTCACAAAAAATGTCTAGAGATAATTCTAGCTCTTTTGGGTGCACATGAACAGAACAAGGGAGCAATCTCTTGCTCACTGATTCACCAACTTCAGCAAAGACTGGACTGGACTGGACACAGTGATGATGGTTAAACTGATAGCTACATATTATGGTCCATAACAATACCTGTGCACAATATAAACAGAGGTCATTTATAAAACCGGTCAACTGGGTGACCACCTGATATTGAATGAGCTAAAATTATGAACATCAAAACCCAGTTAAACCATTTCTATTATTCCTCTATGAGAACAATCTAAAAAATTCTTAAACTCGTACTAATGTGAGCCGACAGGAACTGTTCCGGAAATCACTTTCAGGCTTATTAAATCACAGTGCAGGTAGGAAATTAATCAATTTACATAAACTCTGCCATATATTTTGCACCATGAGGTAAAAATGCTCCAAATTTACATTTTCATTTCACAGATGCAGAGTGACTGCAAAGGTGCTGACAGATGAAGCGTCTAGCAAATCTGCAAGGATTCAGAAAGAGACAAATGCTAGTTTCTATAAGTAACAGACTGATTAAACTAGTAAAATAAAAGCTACTTGACTTGATAAAAATAATACAGTAAAGTAAAAATAAATTTAAAAAAAAGCTTGACATGACCCTGATGCGAGTTTGTGGTCAGGGTTTGGAGGTTAGAGAAGGATTGGAGTCGCAGTAGTCATTTCAGTTTAAGAGTACCGGTTTCTTGGCATTTCAGTTCAGTTTTTAGGTACATAGTTTTTAGGTACACCAGTTCAGATAATCCATCGTATCTTGTCCATGAGAAAGACATCTCAGTGTCTCAGTTTTAATGGTTTTGCACAGTTTTTTTCCTTTTGTTAAATGAGAAAGAAAAGGGATTGAAATACAATTAAAGTAAATACACCCATCCATTCACTGACCATCCCACTCCAGATTTATTCCCCCTTTGCTGTTATAATAACCTCTGCTCCTCTGAGAAAGCTTTCTGCTTGATTTTTGGAGTGTGGCTGTGGGGATTTGTGTTCCTTCAGCTATGTCAGTTGAGGAGACTTGGTAGGTAGTCAACAAACCAGTTCATCCTAAAGGTGTTCAGTGGGGCTGAAGTCAGGGCTGAGTGCAGGACACTAGAGTTCTTCCATCCCAGACTTTGCACACCACATCTTCATGAACCTCATAAAGTTTGTACATAGGGGCATTGTCATGCTAGGACAGGTTTGGCCCTCTTAGTTCCAGTGAAGGAAAATCTTATCTGTGTTTCTTACTTCGTGGCAGTAGTTTGGAACAGGTCATAGGGTCCGGAGTTCACATAATATTGGCCATATAGTTTAGCTTGACAGCCCACAAAAAACAACAGCAGTAAAGAAGTAATATTCAGAAAAACTGCTGAACAGCTCAGGATCACTTGCTTTTGATACAGCAAAGCCTACCATAAAAAGAAATACACATGCATGACCTGAGCCTTGATGGATGAGTTGCAAAGTAACCAGTTCCAGAGTGACAGGAAAACGAATATGTGGAGAATAAAATACATCTCTCCGGGTCCAGTGCACATCACTTCATCTGGGAAATATGAAGGCATGGACATGTATGGCTGCCTGTAGACTGAGCTCACTTGTCTATACTGATGATTAGACTGACAGCAACAGGAGCAGGATGATGTCTAAAGTCTACAGAAGCATCAGATCACGCCAGATGCCTCAAACCTTGTCATGTGCAATACTAGGGACTTACTATGAACATTTTAAGGGCCAAATCTGAAATGTTAGTATTAGCCAAGTCAAAACAACACCGATTGGAAATGGCTGCATTATAGCCCTGGCAGAGCATCACTGTGATGCCCAGCATCTGGTAATGTTTATTGATTACAGACTTCAGGTAGTCATTGATTGCAAAGGATTTACTACTAAAACATGTCGATTTTACTGAAGATCATGTTTCCTGAATCAGAGAGGGAGGGATATAAAAAGGTATATGAGACTATCAGATGTTTCACGCAATAGAGATGCCAATTACAGCAATTTAAATCTAATATCTAGGACTTCAATCCTATTGTTAGTTATTTATTTTGAATCCAATTAGAGATCGCATTGTAAATATAGCACATGGTATGAGAAGCAAACAATGTAGGTGCACTGTCCCATATCCTGAATTTGTAATAATGAAGTCATTTCATATGCTACATATCATATTAAAACACAGTGCTCTGATGATAGTGCTGTGGAAAAACCCACTGACTTACACAAAAAGATGCAAAAAAAATAAAAAATCTGTATAAAAAAAGCCATCATGCCCAGTCGTTTTAAACTAACACAGAGCACTGTGACTGGAGAGCAGAATTGAAGCTGTAACCAGCACTGAGGCGAAAAACAAGGTTTGTTTGCTCTGGCTACAGCTGTGAAGTGCGTGATGTGATTCCCTTCACTTCTCTGTGAGAGCCTGTCCAATAAGATTTAACAGGACTGGAGACTCGCTCTCTTTATAGTCCCACTAGTGATGGCGCAGGAGGAATGCGGCTGAATGGGGGTAATCTTATTCCTCTGGGACTAAACAAACACAGACTGTATGCTTAGGCCTATAGAGCAGAAGGAAACAGCAGCCACTTGTAGGGTCATCTCAGTGTTATGGGAGCTCTATGGCCTCGCTGGACTGTGCAAAGGTCTTCACTGGGAAACATCTCAGCTGATATAATGAGACGGGCATTACCAACAGCAACCAGAACTAGCTTCAATATTCTCATATTTGTTTCTAAATGTAGTTCATGACTTATAAGAGTAAAATAGATATTTACCGACTTAAAACAATCAATATATCTTCATACTCCTTAAAGAAACGCTTTAGAAACTAAAAATAATCAAGGTTCTTTTTTTCTCTCTCATTGGATTTCTTCATCAATTATTGTGCAGTTGTTACTCACCTATATAGGTCTCCTGTTGTGTGGGCACAGGAACAGCCATACAGTAATAGGAATCGGACTGCAAGACAAAAAAACTACATCACTTCATGCAAACGAGCAACTTCCACAGACCACAAGTATTACACTGAGCAAAAATAGCACAAAATATTTTTACTGATTTTAAAATCAAGAATAAATATCACCAGCCTCTATTCTTCACATTCTTTAAACAAGAATGTTTAGAGTGCTGATTAAGAATAAATCTAGAAAACTGGAATGGAAGAGAAGGAGAAAGAAGAGGAGAAGGCAGCGAATAAGTAAAGTAAAGAAAAAAAAAATTAAAAAGAAGAGAGTAATAAACAGATTTTATATATATATATATATATATATATATATATATATATATTACATTTTTTTTATGAAAAGAAAATCAAAACATAAAAAGAAAGGAAAAGGAAAGAAGAAGAGAAGTGAACAGAAGGGTAAGAGAATTGGAAAGTAAAGTATTAATAGCATAATATAATTGGTCAGAAACAGTAAATACACCCATATTCACCTAATCTCAACAATCTGGCAAGTTTAGCAAAAAACTGGAAAGAGAATTCTGATTTGTTGTGCAGTCCTACTGGAGCATTTACTAAAAGTATATCACAAACAGAACGGAGATAGGACTTGCATCAAAGAAAATCTGCTGTATGAGTCACGTCTGTGTGTCTGGACTGCAGTGGAACTGACAGTGTGATGCGTCGCTTCAATTCAAAACAATGCAAAAGCATGTTTGCTGAAGTCAATCCTTCCTCACTGTCAAAATATTGTGATATCGAGTTGTGACATCCGAGTATTACGACATTTAAGGTTAGTTCACCCCTCCTCTGTTCGTTAGGCTTTGTGAAAGAAACGTATAATTATCACTCAGCCAGCCGCTGTCTCTACTCTCCTGAACACGTCTCGACTTCAGCAAGCAGCCGGGAAGAAAAAAGCGGATTCAGACGGCTCTGCTCTAATACGAGTCCCTGCTCGGGTTTTATTCACACTCCTCATCGGCGACCTTGCATAACGTGTCACAATCAGACTGGATTTCAGCAAGAGGCCAACACAATGCACTTAATCCAATAACAGAGATGACAGGATGAGCCCTGCCCAGACGCAGAGGAGTTTTATTCTGCTCTCTCTCTCTGATCCCTTTAACTCTAGGGATTAGCTCAAACAAGTCAAAGCACAGCTCTCAAAATAACTTTTTTTTTCCATCAGGTTCACACCAGAAGTGACACAGTGCAAAGGTGTGTGCGTGTGTATAAGAGAGAAAAACGGAGTTCACTGCAGAATGGAGTTCAAACAGCTATTCAGTGGCATTACTAACAAAAATGACAGCAAGTCATTTGCGGTGCAGGGCTGTAATTGCTTGGCTACGGCTGAGAGCTTCTGGCTGTCATCTAACCCTCTGACTTCCTGCTTTAGGGCAACAAGCCTAAATCAATTTTTCATTCTGCAGTGGCAATAGTGAAGTAATGCACAAATACAGGGCAATTTGCTAAGTGAAATCCTGTCAGGAGCACAGCTTTACTTATTTCAGCTTCTGTCAGGAGGTTAGGTTAAATCTAAAATATGAGAGATTCAACTCAAGTTCATTAAGGCCTGACCCAAGATACAGATCCTGTCTAAATCAATATTACCAAACAAAGCTATTCATCTTAAAAAAAAAAAAAGGAAAAGGAAAAAACACACAGAGACAAATAAGAGAGAAGCAACAGCAAGCAAAAACAACTTGAGAGACACCCCTGAGCCAGACAAAGGTCATGGGCTGATCAATAGCTCGATACGGATGAAGCGAACTGCTCAAACCCAACTCTAGTTTCCTGGGTGATGTTACGCTCGCATCCCCCTTCTCCCAGCCCAGTTATCAACGAGAGCCTGCGATGAATCACTTGCCGATGAGTCATGGAGCTGTAAGGAGAATAATAATAGCAGCAGCCCATCAGCCCCTCCCCAGTTCCTGAGACTTTCTCAAGCTGGAGAGCAGAGAGAGAAGCTCTCCAATGTACATCAACTTTGTTACACTTGATTAATCCTCCCTTTTCTACACGTTAAGGTTTCCCTGCTCGATGGACAAGAGTGCGGCAGCTTCGGAGGCAGCCGCAAGGGCCAATTAGCTCTGGCCTGCAGCAACGAGTCCAGCTTTAATGACTACATTAGTGCCAGATCGATACAGAGCACACAAACACTGCAGGAGATCCAGGCCAGGCCACAGTGCACACTTCCTGAGTGGAGGCAGCTTCAGGACCATCATAAACAGCAAGCCAGAGCTGTGCATGCCAAAGCAGGGCCACGATAACATGCTTTTAGTGAGTAGAACAGTCTAAATAAATTCAACACAGGGTTCCAAAGTGTGTGAAGGTAAAGGGTTGCTCAAGCATCAGGAGTCAGCGCAAATCCCTGCAATGACATACACATATCCTAAAGGATGAAATTTCAGGACAACTCTAGCCAAATGAATACATCTGTGAGCTCAAACATATGAAAAATACTAGCACTCCCCTCTAATCTGCAGATAAAAAAAAGCATGTTAGCTTTTGCACTCTTTGGTCAATGCAATAGAGAAGAACTAGTATGGTGTGACAACTGGCATGACCACACGACTAGAATGGGAGTAAAAGGGGAAAAAAAAAAAATACAGCACGATCATGTTTCGGTATATAACGCAATGTTCTTACAGGAATGGTAATGGATGCAACATCTGCTTACAGATGGATCGTAATTATATTTCATCATGATTATATGACTCACAATATTACTTCGCAACAGATCTGGCTAGTTCAATTTTATGGCACAGAAATTAGCTCTAACCCTGGCCATAACAGTGCTCCTCAGCTCTGTCTCTTTTCCTGAAGAAAAATACAGCAAGGTTTGTTTATTCCATTTATTTATTTATTTATTTATTTAGCTAGCAAGAGCAATGTACCTTGTTAGTTTTAAGGAAAAAAAAAGACAAAACTGCACCTCTAATTGCCACAACACCACTGCACAGGTAGTGTGAGAAGGTCTTCCAGGATTAACATTCATTTAAAAGTATTCCCATTGTAAATATTAACTTCACTGGTTTAATAGTGTAAAGAATCTATAAACATTTTTTTGATATATCCTCATAGAAATGTACCACCACAGCCCTATTGTACAACTGTAACCTTTTAATCTGTCCTCTCAGAGACTCCTAAATTAACCATGGAAGCCCTGACATTTATCATTACTAAATAATTCAATTTTACATAGTATTCTTTTCCTACATATGGACTATCTACCTGATAGAAATCTAAAGCTTTCTTACCGCTGTTGGGATGATCCCCGGCATGCGGATATCCAGTGAGAAGTTGTAAGGGTTGGACATGCCGAAAGGCTGCCTGGCCCTGGAGCAGTCATTGGGCTCAGACCACACCGTCTCTTCAAATCTAAACAGCATGAAAACACACAGCACAGAGGCATCTATCCATCAGGACACTTATTCTGTGAAAAACATTATGCACCATGATGCCTGCAAACTCTGCAAAACAGCAGTGTTGATTTAAAAACTGTATTCAGTCATTCAGTCAACATTAAGTAAAGAATAACAAACTGCTCCAAATAATCTGCTAATGCCACAGTGATTTGCCAACGATTACAACCTTTAATTTATTAAACAATACCTTGTACGTTTTAATGGTTTATAAATAGACTTGAAGTTGTGGAAGGTCCAAGAGACAAGTTATTTCCTGCTAACACCCCCCCCACACACACACACACACACACTCAGGTACACACACACAAAGAACAGCCTGTCATTTTACTGAGAAAACAAAAAGCGTAAGCCAGACTGTGAGCGTTTACAACCAAGACTCCTTCCATAATTGTAAAGCAAACATCTCCCCAAAAAAACGTTTTTAAATCTGTTTATTATTAGAGTCTCAGGTTATGTGGAGGACTCGAAATATGAGCAAGTCCCTGTGTATGAGCAGTTACTATAGAAACGATAATGAATTAGATCGAGCACATTAACATTAACCTGTTGTTCATGTTACAGCGGGAAACACCTGCGCTGTTATATGAAATTAACACACACCTACTAGCCAATCAAATTCAAGCATTTTCCCACTTTCCCACTCCTATAAACAGGGTTTCATTTACTAGAGCTTAAAACTGGAAAGATTCAGCACACAATTTTAACAGATAATTCCCTCAAATCAGCTTATCATCTTTTTATAATAAAAAAAACCTAATATTCACTACATCTCAGAAAAATCTTTTGATTACAGTTGTGTACAATTCTATTACACTGCAGAAAAGAGAAAGTGACTTATTTTCTGTTTTTTTGTACTGCACTGTGACGTGTGCATGCTGAGTTATAATTAGAAACAGAAAAAGCTATAGATTTTTAATATTTTTAATATTTATAATATTTTTAAAAATATTAAACAAATACTCCTATTTTTATTAAAGTCAAATGAACCAAAAGATCCACAGGAAAAAAAAGTTTGATTTATCAAATCTTAATATAAATATCAAATATTACTACAACAATATGATTAACTAGGTGAATATTTATTTATTGACAGTATAGGTCTCTTACCGTTTGTACCTGTCCAGAGGACTTCTGACACTGGAGCTATGATTCTGACAGATCAGAGCCAGCACAAGCATGCTACACAGCAGAACTCCCATATTCACTCTCTCACGCTCTTTTTGAGTTGTTTCAGCAAATGGAACGGATGTTTAGCTGGTCTAAGCTCGTCTCACAGCATCAGACCTACTCTGGTCCACACACCGAGCACGTTAGATCCTGCTAGGCTCCCAGTTCTTTCTGCTTCACCCTCCTCTCTCCTCTCTTCTCCTTTCCTCTTGTTATCACAGCTCGTAGGTAAGCAAAGGCGGGTCTTCCCTCAGGTTCGCTCTCTTCTCTCCTCCTCCTCCTCCTCCTCCTCCTCCTTTCTCACTCACTCAATCAGCTGGAAAAGTGTCGTATCTGGAAGCTCTATTCACAGCAAAGTCGCGCTGGAGCACTGTGCCACGACAAGGAGGAATAAAATAGAGAGAGAGAGCTGGCAGGAAGGAGAGAGGTAGGGAAAAGAGAGAAAGAGAAAAGAGGATGAGGAGGAGGAGGAGGAGAGAGCGAGAGAGAGGAAACGTGCAGATTCTCACTCGTCCTCAGGTTGGACGGCGCATGTCACAGATACAGCATTAAGGCTTCTTTCACAATCTGCAGACACACAAAGAGGCAAGTTAGAACATTTTACTCACTCAAACACTGAACATCGAGTGAGAAGTTTCTAGAGAGTGAACCTTCATTCCTGATATTTGTGCTTAATGAAAAATACATGCAGAGAGGGCTGAGGAAAGAGAAACAAGATAGAGACAGACAGCCTCCATCACAGTACTCTAATCTAATCATAGAGGCTGCCGGCAAATGGAGTCCTATATAAACCCCCTGATCTGCTGCTGATCACTTAAATGGGGAGTATAATGTAACTGGGAATATAACGGAATTATTTTAATAGCATGAAAGCACACATTTCTTAGAACATCACGAGCATCATCTGCATTTCTGCAGCAGAAAGACATGCAAGTGTGATACGACACAACTCATTTGATATTCCCCACCCCCACCCCCGTTTAATAATTAAGGAAATGGTAAACAAGAATATCATTACAATTAAATACACCAAAGGTTTTTGCTGGCATAGTAAAATAAAAAAATTTTTTTACTGAGTCTGAAATTTTCCACATTTTATTCAGGACACTCATTCAGAGTTCACCTGGTTCACAGGGCATCTTTCCATGGACCACTTATGGTAGTTACTGACCATTCATACCTAGAACACACCACAAGACCTGTCATAATGGAGATGTTCTGACCCAATTATTTAAGTGGTTAAGATGTTGGAATACTGCTCTGAAAGTTGTGAGATCAAATCCTAGGACCATGAAGCTGCCACTGATGGCCCCATGATCAACGTCCTTAACCCTCAACTGCTCAGTTTTATAAAGAAGATAAAAGTAAGTTGCCATGGATAAGGGTGTACATAGGGTGTCCAAGGGTGTATATATTGCCTGACCATCACAGTTTGGCCCTTGTCAAAGTCACTCAGCTCCTTACACTTGCCCATTTGTCCTTCTAATACCACACCAACTTTGAGAAATGTCTGTTCAAATGCTGAAATATCTCACCTATTGACAGGTGACACTGGAACAAGATAATCCATGCTATTCTCATCACCTTCCAGTGGATTTAATTAATAAAGAGTGATCGGGGTAAATAACGACGTCATTCATTTTTTTTCATTTCATTGTCTGTACTGCTTATCCGATTTATACTCAGGTCAAGGGGAGCCTGTGCTCAAGTGTGTATCTCAAGTGTCATCGGGCATTAAGGCAGGATACACCCTGGACGGAGTGCCAACCCATCGCAGGGCGCACACACACACACACACTCATT
Organism: Hemibagrus wyckioides; assembly: GCF_019097595.1. Taxonomy (NCBI): domain Eukaryota; kingdom Metazoa; phylum Chordata; class Actinopteri; order Siluriformes; family Bagridae; genus Hemibagrus; species Hemibagrus wyckioides. Next base: position 423,270 of record NC_080725.1, read on the forward strand.
CAATCACACAATCACACAGGAAACCATGAGGAAACCGGAGCACCCGGAGGAAAGGAAGGAGAACATGCAAACTCAACACACACAAGCCACCGTGCCGCGGATGTCATTCATAACAAATGATAAATACAAAAATCATTTCCAATGTTTAAAACATGTGCTTATATATAACTTAAAAAATAAAAATACATATTCTTATAATGAAATAATTTATAATAACTGATGTTTTTGATTACATCATGTTGCATCAATCTAGGTGATAACCCTGTGTGTGTCAGCAAGTCTACAGTAACTTGCGTCATCACTCTTTAAAGACTGTAAGACGGTGAGCTGAAAAGCATCTTAGCATGCGCAAAACAGAACCGTGAGGTGGACTGAGTACTGGGTTCCACTCCTCTCAGCCAATTTCTGTCATTTCAGGTTCTAATACCAATTATAAAATGTTAATTATAAAAAGGAATTCTAACACTAATTATAAAAAGTTCATTCTTTTGCAAATGTAATGAGTGCTGTCAAGATGAGATGATTCACGGTTTTGCATTTTCACGTTTTTTGTAATGTATAAACTGGTATGATTCTGATGAAATAACAGTCTTTTCGTATGCGATTACACTCTCATCCCAAAACTATCAATCAGCTAAAAGTAATCCTGTTTGAATTCAAATTTTTCCAACACTGTCTGTAAAGGGGTAAAACCTCAGGCTTCCACGATTTAGATTCTTAAGCCAACAAGTTGATATGTGACGATATGACTGAATGTGCTGTGATATGATCATAGCCTCCTGTCGATATGTGAATGATGCGGAAGTAGAGCAGGAATTATTTTATTCATTAGAGTTAGGGTTAAATCACTCTGTTAGCAAACTTACACATAGGTTTCAGAATATGAAATATAACAAATGCCAGATGCCTTACAAAATTATCATTATTGCAGGATCAGTAAAGTACCTACCTGTCTCTCTGTCTGTCTGTCTGTGTATCTATCTATCTATCTATCTATCTATCTATCTATCTATCTATCTATCTATCTATCTATCTATACGTTTTGGCTCAGTTTGATTTTTTTTAAATTAAAGTAGTTAATTATTTGAGCTTGTTTAAATTTGTAGAGATATAAGCAGTATGTACTGCAAAAAAGTCTGTGCAGACAGACAGACAACCTATCTGTCTGTGTGTCGGTCTGTCTGTTTTCTGTCTGTCTATCTATCTCAAAATCCTATAGCCTCTGTTGGAAAGGGGTCAGATGTGTATAAGATGCTGGAAAAGCAAAGAGCGTGCAGAACCTGAAGGCTTTTTCTGAACAACTGTGAGCAGTTTTACTGCTTGGGACAAACAAGGGACTCATGAAGAATCATCCTAAAACATAAAAACAGTTGATCCTCCAGGTAACAATACCTGGTGTTAAGAATCGAGGGGATGAGAACTTTTGAAGTGGTTCATTTGTGTAAATTCAGTTATTATTTTGTCTTGTGGCCTATACATAAAGATCTGCTATGTGAAATAATTTATTTAGGGCAGAACTGAAAAACAAACTGTAAGACACCTCTTCTCTCTGTCTCTGTCTCTCTCTCTCAGGTTCATTTTCCTTTACAGTCAATAGGCACGGATTTATGATTGTTGATTCATTTCAGTCATTGCCTTAAAATTGATGCAAATCATCTAATTATTTCACCCCAGTCACATGTCTGAGAGTGGCATCACCGTAAATTAAACCGTATTCAACTCAAAAAACAAGCAAAAATCAAACCAAATTTGTATAAATTCACTGTGCTAAAGATAGTGCTGAATATAGTTTGTTCTGGTTTCGATTTTATGAATTATGTTTTCTGGTTATCCGCGAGTGTGCTGTCATAGACGACTGGTTGAATAATTTGAAGGTTTTATATGGAATTATACCACAGTGTGGCTGAAAGTTCAAATCTGATTGGTCAGGAGGTGTGCATAAATTCTGCATTCAGCACGGCTCAGACAGTAGCTCCAGCTAGAACAGGTTATATAAATGCGCTTGTTCAGGGTCATGGTCACAGCGAGGTCAACGTGTTTGACGTGTACTAAAAGTTTATTTCAGGTATTATAATTAGGAACAAAAAGGAGTAGACTGGCTGCGGAGGCCCGTTGATGCTTCTGGTGTTCCACTTATCTAATAATATGATGGACCAGCTTCAGCTTTCATCTCTTCTAAAAAACATGATACAAAGATATCGGGTATCTAAACAACCTGAGCATATCATTACACTCAATCAATAAGTATGCAATTACATAATTACTCCAACACTATTATTAAAGCACAACATTGCTTAGAACACAAGAGCATGACCATGTTCAACTTCACGCTCTCCGGTGCATCTTTCCCACAATATCACGGCTTTATAAATCACTCAGCTGACCTGTACAGAGGCCTGAGCACTTTCTGTGTTTAGAGCTTGACTGTGAGTGCTGTGGGCACATGGAAACATGGTTTCGCTCAATTCTTTGCGCTGGCTTTTTCCTGTGCGTCCCTGCCGTTTCATGAGACTGACAGCGTGCTGGTCCTCCTGGCCTCAGCTTTGTAAATAAGGCCTTTTCCCTTTGCCGTCCATTCATCACGCAGCAACACAAGAGTCCACCCTGGTCACCCTGCTCATTCATACTGGCACTGGGAGACAGGTGTTTTTTTATATGTTGAACAATCACTGTATTGTGTCCCTCTAATCTGCAAGACTAAAGAGCCCGGCTGTATGAGAAGCGCTCATTCAGTACTTGTAGAAACATTCCCATTCGTCTGTTACGGCTTTACAGAAACATGTGTTTTCGGTTTTAATTTATGGAATTTGCTGTGGAATGTGGAACAGCTGGAATATCTCCATGCGCATGTCCGCCACATCTGATCGTTAAAATAAATGAGTGCTGGAAATCATTCTGTCCCAATGCACCAATGCAGTTCCACTGAGCCAAGAGGATGAAACACGGAGAGCACGGAGGCGAAGGCAAGCCATGCGCCAAAGGCTGGGCAGGGAGGAGGCGAGAGAGAGAGAGAGAGAGAGAGAGAGAGAGAGATGAGGAGCCTCTGTGTTTGTGGAGCAGCACTGGGGGCGGAGATGCCACTCCAACAGCAGGAAATATCCATATGCCATCATGACACCAGCCTTGCTGTGACACAGGCAGGAAGCATGGAAGCCAATGGAAAAAAAATCATTGTGTACTTTATGAGATAAGGCAAACATCAACCATTACTTTCAGGACACTGTTTAACCAGTAAACAAGAGGAAACATTAGAGCAGAGCTCTGGCGCAAAAAGGGAGAAAAAATATCTTCTGTGAAGCAACCTTCAACCTTCAGTCAGGGGGAAAAAACAACATGCAATGTAATGGAGCCAATACTGAAATACACCAACGCTGCCCAGAGAAGCAATGACGCTGTTGTCATAACATAGGTGTGATTTGATTTACTTTTATTTACCAAATGAATCACTGAACAAACTGAGAGTTTACCCTGAAATTATTACACTTTAAATAACAACATGTGAGACATGTCTCAATTTATCTCAATTATCTCACCTTATCATTATTTCACAGTCCTTTACTTAAGGAACAGAAACCGCCTCTGAAGATAAAATAGAGAATCAGGAAACACAACTTGATTCTTGAATCTCTACCCATTCAGATCAATAACCCTCAGAACAAAAGCCTGTAGAACAGAAGAGTTATACCTTTTATTATCTTCTATTTCCTGGAGCTAGGTTCAGATGATTACAAGCCAGAAGACAGAATCTCCTTAAAGCTGCAGGCATATAAGCTTAACCACATCAAAATGCTAAATTAAGACATGACACAAAGCAGAAAGTGTATAAAAACAGTCCATGAGAGCCTTTAATGTGCACTGTGGATGTTAAAGTTAAAGCAAACTGAACTTTAGCACGGAATGAAGCACACAAACTGGTCTGAAATGATCCCTATCATATTACTAAATACTTATTAATGAGTTATGGCTCATTTTGTTACTATTCCTACGTAGCGTTTCTATCACTGCCGGAGAAAATGAAAATGATAAGTTGGATTTTAATGGCTGCGCACACAGCAGCAAAGGTAGGCAATCTATTTCACAGACGGTGGTGAACAAATGCACAAAAGGCATATTTAAACATAAAAACCAATTTTCCACATCTATCTATCTATCTATCTATCTATCTATCTATCTATCTATCTATCTCTCTATCTATCTATCTCTCTATCTATCTATCTCTCTATCTCTCTCTCTCTCTCTCTCTAGCACACAGCTCTGAGAACATCAAACAAACAGCTGAGTTTCCCAAACATGTACCTGAGCCTGAATTCGGAGCTATTCCTCTCTTGATTGACCTGTCTCACACCCTCGGCGATGTACACACAATTTCACATTCAATTTCAAACACACATCAGATAATTTACAACAAACCCAAACACACACAGGCTTACAGAGTGTAAAACAGAGGCAGAGACGAGTCGGAGAGTAGCCCTGAAACAGCAAGCCCCTGGTCAGGCTGCTTACCTGCTCGTTAACGTAGCACAGAACGAGATCCAGAGAGAGACGAGAGGACAGCTGCTTCTCCGCTGCCACTGAATCAGGAGGGTGAGCGAGATGGAGAGAGACGAGGAAGAGAGAGAGATGAGGAAGAGAGAGGGAGAGAAAGAGGGGGGGTGGCTCAGCGTGCACGCTGACATCATCATCATCACACACACAGGCGCGAGGAGGAAACTATGGTAACAGATGCGTGCGCCGCAGCCAGGCATCTCAGAAACGTAAGCAAGCAGCCGTGGGGCATGAAGCGCTGCAACTGGACAGGCGTGAAAAATAACGGGTGTGACCTTTCCGGCGTGTCTTTGAACACACGGGTTCGGTTTCTCATGACCTTAGGAAAATACAGATAGTTTTTTTTTTTTTTTTTTTTTTTGCTCGGGGGCAGAATGATGAAAGCTAGACTAGTTTGCATCATTGTTTAAAATATCTCTTTGATATAACGTTTAAAATATAAAGTTTAAACATCTCAAACACATTAATTACGGACAGCTACGAAATATTATTCATGTTTAAAAACATAGTATAACTGTAGTTAGACACTGATTATAACACACTAGTGCCAATAGCTCCTTTGGGTGTAATAACATAATAATATCATAGTATTTGCCAAACGTTATGACGGTTAACATTAGAATCACAAAATATTATTATTAAACATTCACACATTTTCACCCATAATGACTACAGAATTTGTCCAAACATGCAATGATATTTTTTCCTGCTTTTCCCCCCATCGGTAAAAAGACTAGCTATATATTTATGTGAAATATGTGTACAGATTTAACTGTGCAGTAGAAATGCAAGGTAAATGTAGATAACAAATAAAGAAAGCCACAAGATCAGCACATGAGAGGAGTCAAAACTGTTACAGCAGATAAGGAGAAATTTATAAAACATCCAAGTCACATCTAGGATTTTTAACCAAGTCATCTCAAGGATCTAGCACTGGGACTGAAATAGAAGACAAACAGCTGTGTACAGAAACTGCTTGTTTGTCTTTAGTAATACAAGAGAGGGAGAAAAAAACAAAGAGAGAGGGAGAGAGCAAGAGAGAGGGAGAGAGCGAGAGAGAGAGAGAGAGAGAGAGGGAGGGAGAGAGAGCGAGGGGGGGGCTGGAGCTAAAATAACGTAAATGATAACAGGAAGTGACATGTCTGACAGAGCTTCTTCATTAAAGATACAAGATTCACTAGATAACTATTTAAAAAATGACTACATTGCATTCTTTAAAAAAATCTTGTTGGTAGAGACATGGAATAATAATGTAATAATTTAATTTAATGCTTTCACTGATTAATTTCCTATAACAGCGTGATTCATCACGTGCAGCCAGAGCTCATATGCATACGAAGCACTGTGTGGGGAAAAAAAAACTTTCCTACATTTATAGTAAATATTTGTTCCCAGCAGAACAAATGATGCAAATGTGAACAAAGCAACATGAATGTACTCCCGAGATCTTCTAGATCCTCTAACTGAAGCTACGGAGAACATATCCTGCTGAGTCGAGTCGAGTCGAGTCGAGATGCTTTATTGTCATTTCAGCCAGATATATATGGTACAGTACAAGGTGAAATGAAATAACACTCCCCTAGGACCACAGTGCTAGATGAAAAGACACAGCTACATAAAATATCCCAGAACTAAGAGTACTAACACACTTCTACTAGAAACATTTAAACCTTTACACATTTAAACCTTTAAACACAAAACCTTTACCCTGAAAAGTACCCTTTTTTTTTTGAAGGCTAATTTATTTAAAGCCTGTCAAGCTCCAGACTGAAAACTTTATTTTGTTTTTATCATTGGAGTCTCTCTTGATTAATATCTAAACATTTTATCTGAGTCTGTGCCCACTACAGCCTCAGCTTTGTGTCTCTCTGTTGATAGACGTGGAACCGGACGTGTAATCTGCTGTTGTTGCTCATCTACCCCAAGGTTTGATCTCTCTCATCAACAAGGTGTTTCTGTCTGCAGAACTTCTCCTCACTGAATGTTTTTTCTTTAACTGCACCATTCTGAGGGTTGATGTGAACATTACCTGGAGCTGTTGGAGCGTATCTGCAGGATCTTATGCAGTGCACTGCTGCTACATGATCAGATGTTTGTAATAAAGCACCCAGGTAGTGTACAGTATATATTACAGTCTCTCTCGCCCTCTCTCAAAGAAAAAACAAACAAAACTAACACCTTCTAAAGTTACTGATCTCCTTCCTGTGCGAGTAACCTTGACCATTACAAAATTATGACTGCTCTCAGTGCCGGTACCAAGCCCGGATTAAATGGGAGGGTTGTGTCAGGAAGGGCATCCGGTGTAAAACCTGTGCCAAATGATCCGTTGTGGTGACCCCAAACAAGGAGCAGCCAAAACAACAACAACTTATTGCAAGACTGCTACAATTGAGACTCACAGAGCTGCCATTGGGGGAAAAAAAGGTAATTACACAACTATATTTTACTTTATTAAACAACACATTTTAATAAAGCATTAGTTTGTTCTTTTTAGACCAGTGTCGATGATTTTTCTACAAGAAGCATGACATGTTGTATTACTTTTTACTTATGAACTCTTTATTAATAAGGGCAATTTTAATGTCAGGGTTTGAGGTGTAATATTTACTCTGTTGCAGTAAGACTGTAAGCAAACAAAGAGTCGGTGAGCAGATGAAGGGTCAGTAAGCAAACTAAGGGTCAGTTATAAAAAAAATTAAAAAAAAAAAAAAAAAGAGTTGTGTCAGAAGTGTCGCTAAAATAACTTCATTTGTTGACCTCATGTGACAGAGAGAAGCTAGATGAACCTGACTGAAGTATGGAGATGTTTTTTGTTGTTGTCCACTGACAGGACACTGACAGGACACACTGTAGTGATGAAGTTGACCATGAGCATCTCAGAGTCTCGATAATGAAACACATTAAAACTCCAAACCTTCTGAAAGTAAAGCAGTGTTGAACTAAAAGCTAACTGCTCTGAATAACACCAGGATCTTCATCGAGACTCACTACAGTCTGTGTGTACAGACACACACAATCTAACACAAAGTGACCGGAAACTGTACCGAGTTGTGTAGCTGACATTAAGACATCACACAAGTCAACAATAATTCATAACAAGAACTAATCCTTCACACATCACTGAAGCTAACAGTGCTAACGAACCTGACCAGAGAACACACAGGACACACGTTTTCTCCAGTTTGGAGTTAAACATGAAACATTTCCAGACAAAATAAACTTTAGAGAAAACACATTATAACAGAAATGAGGCTTTTCCCGGATGATTAATGTCACCACGGGAATTTCAGTTCCGGTCATTTTAAAACGTCCGGGAAAAGTTGAGTGAACTTGGAAAAGCGCCTGGAACTTCTGTTTCTCTCGTGACACCAACACACACGACACCGATTTTTGACCCCCAAAAAGAAATGTTAACTTTAAAAAAGCAGTCGTTTTACCGTTTGTTTTGCTGTGTGTTATCCCGAGACGCCTCGGTATCTTCCCAAAGGCTCATTTCACTCCACAATCCTCAAAGCTCCAGAAGAACCGCCAGGCCAAAGTAACCGCTCACGAGAACTCGATAGACACGCGCGCGCGCGCACGTACACGAGTTAACCGCATGATCCCGCCTATAGGGGGCGCTCGTGTTTAGCGTCATCAACGTCATCATCATCATCATCATCACAAGCACGGGCTCGCGGATTAATTCCCTAGGGAGGGGAATCCTTTTTAAGTGAGTCGAATCATTTGGCTCAGCTAATCACTAGGAATCGATTCTTTTATATATTTTCGGTTCATTGCCATTTTAAAAAATAGTTCCCCCAGCAGCTGTATTTCTTTATCCAACAATGGATCAAAGGGTTTATGAAATTTCAGTCCAACATTCAAGCCACAAAATGACATTTCATTTTATTTATAAGATGTATTTAAATAATTAAAAAGAAAAATGTGCATTGGCATTTACAATAAACATTCCAACATTACTGTGCCTGCTGTGTCCGTGTTTGTTTAACACAGTACCAGTGTTATACGGGAGGGACATGCGAGGATGAAAAAAGTACTCTGGTTTTCTCCCAACTTCCAAAAACATACCAGCAGGAAGAGTACCGATAGATGTGATATGTGGACATCTGACCATCACACCAAATTTCCAAAACCGTGGTCATTATGACTTAGTTTGTTCCAATTTACAGTGACAACCATTTCCACTTGTCTGAGAAGGCTTTCCATTAGATTTTTGGCAATTCAGCCACAGGAGACCCTGCCTCTAAAGCTCTCACTGATGCACTGTCATGATGCAACAGGTTTGGACCGTTTAGTTCCAGTGAAGGGAAATCTTAATGCCAATATACAAAGTCATCTTATAAAACTGTGTGCTGAAAATTTTGTGACAAAGGTTTGGGTGAGACCCACATACTGGTGAGATGCTAATGTGTACGAATACTTTTGACCTTTTGTATTCAGGAATTTTTTGTGAGCTTTTCTATGTTGTGATTTTCTTGAAAGTCTTTTATTTATGTATGAATTTGTGTGTTTCCATTTTTATGTCTCAGGCACAAAATAAAACAATACAGTGTATTGGTGTAATTGTGTTGTGGTCATTCAAGGCTGTACAGATATTTCTGCATTACACACTTGTGTATTTGTGAAAATAAAATTTTATTAATCACTATACAGCCATTCCTCTAAACTACTGTGATTCAGATATTCCAGTCAGGAACAACATTCCAGTATGGCAACACTGGCAGTGAGTGAAATGTGTTTCTCTCATCTAGGCAAGCGTCCAGGCCACATGCGTTATTATTAGCCCAGTATCCCAGGCCTTTGTCCTCCACTGCTCACAGGAAGAGAATTTGCAGTGATATGGTGCAGCGGGGACAATGAAGGCTAAATGTGTACTGAAAAGCAGACACAAAAATGTTTTCAGCCGAAGGAGGAAACTGCAGTCCAGTTATATACAACCTGTGCCCTCATCTGTGTCTCATTATATACTGTGTGTGTGTGTGTGTGTGTGTGTGTGTGTGTGTACTAAAGGCCTGCATGCCTTCCATACACCACTTGGTAACCAATCCAGCAGAAAAGGATTTGAATCTGAAAAGATAAGAAGAGGGATAACAAGTACACAATAAAACACAATGGACAGCTTTCTGAAAATAATCAAGGAGGTAGTGTGATGTCATTTTTTTACTCACCTTAAACATGAGATAAAAACCCAACATTTATTAATTAATAAATTAATATTAACATAAATAATGAATATTCATAAAGTTACTTGATTTTATTTACATACTATTCTGAATATGTTGTACTTGCAGGTAACACAATAGAGTTAACATGAACAAGTTCACACAAACTGCAAAACTGACAAAGACTCATTGGACAGGGGTAGTGTCCGTTAATTTCCCTCTGACTTTATTTGTATGAAATTGAACCACCACAGCATCACTCAGCTTCATGAGGTTAGATTTTATAATGTAATAAATCTTCATAATGCAGGGGCTGACTAAAAATTCAATGTAAGTAAATTAAACTAATATACTAGTTTATAAACAACCACCAGGGCAAGCAGAATGGAACTGAATGAATGAATGATGTTATACATTTTTTAAAAATGATATTGCACATAATTATATGCTGATCAGGCATAACATTATGACCACCTGCCTAATATTGTGTTGGTCCCCTTTTTGCTGCTAGAACAGCCCTGACCCGTCCTGCACTGTGTATTCTGACTCCTTTCTATCAGAACCAGCATTAACTTCTTCAGCAGTTTGAGCAACAGTAGCTCGTCTGTTGGATCGGATCACACGGGCCAGCCTTCTCTCCCCACGTGCATCAATGAGCCTTGACCGCCAATGACCCTGTCACCGGTTCACCACTGTTCCTTCCTTGGACTACTTTTGATAGATACTGACCACTGCAGACCGGGAACACCCCACAAGAGCTGCAGTTTTGGAGATGCTCTGATCCAGTGGTCTAGCCATCACAATTTGGTCCTTCATCAAACTCAAAGCTCAAATCCTTACTCTTGTCCATTTTTCCTGCTTCTAACATCAACTTTGAGGACAAAATGTTGACTTGCTGCCTAATATATCCCACCCACTAACAGGTGCCATGATGAGGAGATACTCAGTCTTATTCACTTCACCTGTCACTGATCATAGTGTTATGGCTAACTGGTGTATGTGACAGCACACAAACTATTCTATTCTATACAGAATACACATTTTACTTCATTTGTTGTCTGACAAGCAGTGTAGTGTAGAAAACTTTATTCAATTATTAGTATAATGTACAGTACTTTTTAATACCATAGGCTATGGTGACATGCTGAATAAATATTCTGTAGCTAATAGTGTAGGCCCTTATGAAGCTGTGTGGTTCAGTTCAGATTTGCCTACACTGCCAGGACACAGCAGACAGTTTACAATCTCAACAGACAAGCCGAAATGAGTGTTTCATAACAGGGAACACTGAGCTATCAGATGTTAATTAAACTCAATTGGCAATAATCTCCAAAAACCCTGCATAGTAATGCCTTTCTGGGAGAATCTGGATATGTTCAAAAGCACATTCTCTCTCTCTCTCTCTCTCTCAGACACACACACACACACGCTCATTCTCTGATCACTACCATGCATCCAGCCACACAGTTTCCATGGTAGCAATATGGCCAATAACAATATTGTGAATTCAAGGCATTTGGCATGAAAGCAGCTTTGCTCAGCTGTGATGTGTTTATTTCCTCATATATCACTATCAAAATCATTGTGCCTAGGTTGCAGTAGAGAAATCAAGTCACTTAATATCTCTGGAAAAACAGAGGACGGCCCCAGATAAGACCATGACCTAGCATGTAGCAGGACGTCGTCTGTCACACAGACTTTTCATGGTAAGATTTAATTGTATAAACCTTTAGGGTCAAGCCCTCGACGCGTAAACATGAATACTATGTTGTAAAGCTATTCAAACAACAGTAGATATGTAAAAAAAAAAACATATTTTGAGCCATTATAATTGTTTTTAAATCAGTTTTTACATGAGTATTTAGATCACATTTCATTTAACTGTTATTTGCTGTTTTTCCAAATCAAAATAAAATTTAAAATTTACATCTTTGTATTTCAGACATAATAAAAACATGGAGTCAGAAAAAAACCCCTGTGGATGAAGCATCATAAATAGGAAGAGAATAATGGGTGTTACTGATGAGTATCAAGAACCAGAGTGTGCAGAGAAAGGACCTGGATTAAAGACCCAAGAAGAACAACATGATTAAATCTCCTGTGTTATCTGTCACAGTTAAATCAATGAGATCTGTGCTGCAGACAATAGGTTCCTTTTACGATGACGCCACCATCACTACCAAGGACTTAATACATAATATGACTGTAACTGACCTGATGTTTTGATAATACTGATACCAGAAAAAAAGGAATTCTTTAAATTCTATCATTCCCAGGGCTATTACAAATCTTCATTTTGTGTGTGTGTGTGTGTGTGTTTAAATACTATAAAATGATTAATGCTAATTATTCTTTTCACAATATAACATTCATTCAGATTATCATGTACAGAAGATCATGTCATATCTTATTAAAGCATAAAGATATCTTCGCTGTGTTCCCACAGAGCTTCAAATCTTCAAACATGCAATAAAACAAAACACAAAACACACTGAGATTTGCACAGGACTCATAAACACACAGTTTTTGCACATTACTTAGCATTTTTCTGCTATATTTTGTTATATTGTTATATTCTACTATATTTTGTAATATCTATGTATCTATGTATCTATGTATCTATCTATCTATCTATCTATCTATCTATCTATCTATCTATCTATCTATCTATCATTAGTTATTCAGAAGACAGAATATTCCCTGAAACACCACATCTTAATCTTTATCAAATTCAGCCTTTTTTTTTTTTTTTTTACCAATTTATTCATTACTGTCTCATCACACACCCACATCACTTCACATACAAGGCATTTTTATGGACACAAATCTTTGGGTCTCAGCATTTAGATGAACTTACAGATTATAATTATTTTTTTAATAAGAATTAACAAACACTGCTAAACAAATAAACATTCGCATGAAATTAAAACTCTAGTATATTGTTTATTTGCCAATCTTGTCTGAGATGAAAGATAAAAGAGAAGGTATTAAATCAGTGTTATTAATTTTGCACAGTCCTACATCTAACTAGAAAAACCCAAAGCACGTCAGCTTTGTGTCAAGTGTTTGAGAAGTGCGCCATCATCTGGTATTTCTTTGTACTTTTTTCCCCACCCCATTTTGTCTAGAGGAAAATGAAAACGTTCGTCGTTCTTTGTTCGTCTTTAAGGCACTGGAGCATGTCATCTCCTCATATACTGATCTCTAGTTGTGCATGGGTGCACTATTAAAACTAATCATACCTGCCCTGTAACTTCTCTACACTTTTTACTTAAGCTTCAGATCCTGACAGGGTTTATCCTGCTCATCCTCATGTTTCCTCTTTCATTTCCAACACGACATGTGTGACCACCTGATAAATGGCTTCCCAACAGAGAGAGCTAGTCGGGCGGACCGGCTCCAGGTCACAAGCCCAAATGTGAGTTGAATCTTTGGCACAATTTTTTATTTCCATTAGGTCTTGGACTTGTTTATTTCACAGACATGTGCACTTTGAGGTCAGATTGGACTCAACAATCTGAATCTGTTCAGCTCCTTCACAAGTTATAAATGTAGATGTAGCTCAGTGTGTGTGTGTGTGTGTGTGTGTCTGTGTGTTGTATTTCCTAATGTATCATAACAAAAAGAGCTATAAAAGATCAGAAAGAAAATAAGGAATAAAAGCGACTGCAGAGAGTGGCTATAGGGAAGGGGTTCTCAAAATATTTAAATGCTTAACTGAAATAAATAAAAACACGATCAAAATAAATAAATAAATCCAGAGATTTACTTAATCCACTTAGTGCAGATTTATTTGATGAATATAATACAACTATTTGAATACTATTAAAATATACCATTTAAAAAATAGGCTCATTGTGTAAAAGTGCACAATAATTTGTTGCTTTTTTTTATTAATATTTTCCACTCCCAGACCACATTTAGTTCAAATTATCATTGGACCTATTTGTTTTGGAGTGATTGAGGTCTGGATTTAAACCATTCAATTACAACAGGCCATTAAGGAAAAGGACACAGTCATTTATATAATAACTTTGATAACGGTGGGCTGTTATTAATGCTGCTGTAACAAAAAGCTATCACAGACCTCCAGACACCATTTCATGGACTTTCACAGCCACAGAGCTGTTTAATAGCTGTTCTTATAGAGGTTGCATGAAGCTCTGTGTGTGCTGCATGTAGCAGTACTGTGTGCAGCTTTATTGCAGTTTTCACGTATTTTACAAACTGCTTTATGATGCTTCTGGATTATAAAGCTTACACACTGCATTTTGTACTGCTTATTTCTTCTTATTTTTAATTTAGTTATTTATTTACACAGTCTAAGGAACAGTAGACTGGGTTTTCACTGGAAATGGTATATTGTATATGCTTACTACTAAATATTACTGTTGTTATTATGACTGCAAAATATGACTGAGTTAAAATATATTGTAGATTTTAATCTCTGCAGGCACAAGGGTGTAAAGAGTCTACCTGGGCTAAGCTGTCCTTATCTTTGAAAAAAAAAAAGCAAGCAATAAATAAATAAAAATGGACTCATTTACTGATACACAGTGACTGAAAGTGAAAAATGTGTCATTTTCTGGAATCAAGACAGCACCTATGATTAAACACACAGAATAATTTGAAGTAGAAACTAGGGCTGATTTCTTTCTAGCTGAGACTGTATACTCATACAGCCTGTCTTTGTGCTGTGTCACGTGATTACCACAAGGTGACTTTATTTTATTTATTTATTTATTTATTTGCCCTGCTATTTCATATTTTATCAAGCAGTGACCAGAAAGGATATCATTTATCTCCACATTTCTACCAAGAACCCATTATTTGCGTGCAAACATGTTGGCATATGTCCTATGTTGGTGGTGAATGCTAAATAATCAGTGTTGATTTTTCTACAGTTGGGCAAACAACATGTCAGTCATGTTTAGTGGCACTGCAGCAAATAATTAGACAGGGCAAACACAGCATGCTTTTTAAAACAGTGTCACATTTCAGTCTGCTGTTCTTAATTTCATGCAATAGTGTACATCAGTTTGGGCTAAAAATGAAAAGCGCCTGCATTTTACACACACACACACACACACACACACACAGCTATGGCTCAGTAAGCTAATCAACGTTATCCTGTTAACAAGACACAACCTATAATATAATGTAATTATAATATTTTCAAGACCAGCAGTTCCTAAGGCAAGCCTGGTTCATGCACCCAGTGTGTAATAGATTCCCTAAATGCAGATTAACAAGCTCCCTTAGTTCTAACAACTGGAGATGATACTTAGACCTGTGGTTTTTGATTAGTCATGTAATAGCCAAGTGTTTCTACCCTGAGGGCTGAACACTTCTGTAGTTGAGTCCTGAGAGACCTGCCCATCCCACAAATTTACTCCCATGTGTTCTACTTATCCCAGCTTCCTGGGGGGAAAGAGGGACAGACATGATGCACATCCTGCTGAACTGCACACAAGCAAAGAATTTATTTTTATAACAATTCATCAGGAAATGACTGATAATATTTGATCGCTCTATCTTTGTGCTTTCCAAGGCTGTGTTAATCTCTTTAATATTCATTTTCTGTAGCCTGCCCTGTCTCACAATATATTTGGAAATGGCTCCTCTTCAGGCAGCATGCTGGGTTTTTTATTGTTGTTGTGTTGTTGTTTTGTCTTTTTTGCAAGCTTGAAAAAAAATGTTGAAAATCATCCAGAAACAAGCCATGAAAATGCTGACTGGGGAATACAACAGGGCAAAGGACCATGATAAAATAATACATTCGAAAATGATTATAAAGAACAAGCTAACAAGGTCCTAACTCCTTTTCACTGAATAAAGAATATGTCCATATGCTTCGGGTTTGATGTGCAGAGGCTGAGGAAGAGGGGGTTAATTAACAGATAATTACACATAATTTCCTGGTACACAATTTACACTCAGATCCTAGGCTATTAAGGTAGACATACTTTGGTTATTGTTTCAAATAATTCTATCATATGAGCACACACACACACACACACACACACACACAGCTCAGCAGGAGTTTGCTGAAGTTCTTCCCAAACACACTGCACAAACTTCACTCCATCATCACCTCCTCATATACCGACACACACTGAGCTCTTCCTGCACAGTTTTAAGGGCAAAAAAAAGAGGAACAAGTCCGTTTCACAGGTATATATTTTTGCTCGTATTATCACCCCCCCCCCCCCCACACACACACACAACTGTGTTTGAAAAGTCTCTGTTCTGTCTCTGGTCCTCTGTGGGCCACTGTGTCCACCAGCAGTAGGCCCTCTGTTTTCATTACTGACTGTCATTTGTGTGATCCGGCAAGCCAGACTGGGGAATTTACTCTGCAGCACCAATCGATCACAGAGCTCTATTCTGTTGCACACACACACACACACACACACACATACACACACATACACGTACACAATTTCTCCATGTTAACCAAGCTTATTGGAAAGCACAGCTGTGCTAGGTCTCACAGGAACACCAATAAGACACATTGCTCAAATTGACACTCCAATAATTGTATGGGAAATTAACATGACACATTTCTCTACAGCAGGCTTTGAGAGACTAATGGGATCGTATCATCTGCTGTTTGATATAATGAAGTATCGGAGGACGAGATTTGAAAATCGGGTTCTTGTGAAGCATGCAGCATGGATAAATATGGGGGAAAAAAACCTTTGGGCACCCAGTTGGAGAATTCAGGCAGCCAACACCTGTCAATGTGTTGGTTTATCCTCACACAACAGACAAACAAACATTAACCACTCTGATAGAGACATGTCTCAAATCACTGTAAGTGGACTTGCGCCTTGGCAGCTTGATGGACATCCTGCTCGTCTGGTAATGGACATCAGATCTCAAACTGTCTGATTGAAAAAATTACTCAGTCACCACCATTCACTCAAACATTATGGAAATGGAGCTGTGCTGGAATGAGGCTGCATTTGCAAATATATTAACCGGTGCCACCAGCAACATGACAAACAGATTCCAGAGAAGCAAGACAGATTGAACTGAGAGATTTTCTGGCACACCATCTCGTATAGTTTGCATCTTAGAGTCTGAGTCTTACAGCATACAAAGACGATATGACAATGCAAAACACCATAAACATTTTCTTAAACACGGTCGCTGTAAATACAGCTTTTGACAGGAAACATTTGTGAAAGCACAGAGAATTGGGTCGTGTCTCCACGGAGCCCATAAAAGTGAGTTCACTCTCTGAATTTTACTGCTTCCTGCTGGTCTGTTCCCTGTCACAGAGATGCCACATAATGGATGAAGCCTGCTAAAAAATTTAGAGACAGTTCACTTTACAGTATAACCACAGAAAAGCCTTTGCTAGACAATGTACAATAAGGTATGGTAAATATATTTTAATGAATCTGCACCCATGAAAGCATTTACTAATTGCTGAAAGAGTAGCAGAAGTTTTACAGCAACAAGACATCAAAGGATAACTGTCATCTTCACAGATAAGGTTTTTAGGTCATGCAGTACCACAAAGATTTGACAAAAACACCTACAATTACAGTCGTGTATAAAAACAGGAGGCAGGAAGAGAAACCGTTCAGCACTGATTTCACTTAACATTTTCAGAAAAACAACCTGTGTGTACACAAAATCCTACAAAACTGTCACCTGTCTTTTGTGTAACCCATGTGATTCTCGTCATCAATAATCCACATGGATCAAAGTTAGTGCAAAGATGCTGCTATCCTCCCTAGGATCTTGTATATTTTTTTCAACTGTAGTACAACTATATAGATATGGAAACAGGGATTCATTTATGTTTGCACAACTTCTATCCAAAGCCTGTCTCAAGCTCACAGAACAACAAAATCACTTTAGTTATGGAAATAAATCAACCTCAGAAAGCACATGATTAAAAGAATTTCACCACTGTTACACTGTCTGATAAATAAAATTCAGTTTAACATCACTGGACTGGATATTATTTTTTTTATATCAACGGAGCAACCTTAAATTACTGTCATCACTGTTACAGCGTTAAGAGAGAGCTGCTGGAGCCTCTGAGGAACAGCCGAGAGATTTGGGGCCCAATAAACCTTTAGGTGAACTTTAGGTGTCTAGTACGTCTCATTCTTTCAAGGTACATAATCAGTGGCTTGTTTCTCACTGAATAACTAAATCTCTTAAGGTGCTGATCCAATTAATCTTAGTGTATCAAAAAGGAGAGCCTCAAAATAATCTTCTTAATACTGATGTTAAAAAATAGTTTAAAAATGCTATGGTGCTATTGTAAAACAATCTAGTAAAAAGCTCGAGAAGCAACCAGATGCCACTATCTTAGAAACATTTTACTAACCTGACAAGCTAACGAACAAAAAACAAGCATTCAGTTCAAACCTTTATTCCTGACCCATACGTTACACTATTACTATTAGTGAAATTGTGTAAAGGGTTCGTGTTCAAATTCATGAAAAATATTGGACACCACATGGGCACTGGAGTGAAAGTATGGAGTGAAAGTCCAAAATGGGTGTTGGATATGCTCGATGTGAACGGGTGAGTAAACAGCCCTCAGGATGAGGAGAGATCAGTGAGAAAGAACCACAGACAACACACTGGGAATAAAGAGAACACTGTTGAGAGAGAGAGAGAGAGAGAGAGAGAGAGAGAGAGAGAGAGAGAGCCATGTGAAGGTAATGTGATGGAGCCAACAGATGGTGGAGATAGATCGGGTTGGGGGAAGAGAGGGGTAGTAAGGGGCAGCAAGGAGTGAGGAAAAAAAATCCCCAGAAAGGGAAATAATCTCTGAAAAAGACGAGAGATGTGAGAGATGTAGATAAACGTATGAGAACCATGGAAAAGGTTGATTATGGACCATTAATACAGAGATTACACTGAAAGCATTTCCTATTATCTTATACTACATCATGCACTGTGCATTAAACCTGTTGGGAAAACCTCAGCTTGTCAAATACAAATATCTCAAACTCTGAATGGTTCAATTGCTTAATCAATCCAATAGATCTAAAAAAAAAAAAATTGGAAAAGCTTATGAGGTTCATTTTAGAGTTGTACATACACACACTGACCCCTTTATTAAGGCAATGATGCAATAGCCACAAAATTGATCAAAATCATGCAGAAACAGGTCAGGATAGGGAATGGAAGTGTAATCTCACTGACTTTGACGCTGGCTTTCTTGTTCGTGCCAGACAGACTGCTATCAAAAAACCACAGACTTCCTGATTTTCACGCACAACAACTCTCAGTTTCAGACGTGTTTTTGTAGGTGGAAAAGTTGAGGTGAAAAGTCAGCAGAGAATGGCAGGACTGCTTCGAGCTGACAGCCTATGATAACTCGAACAGCCACTCTGTACAAATGTGGCGAACAGAAAAGAATCTCCAAACACACAACACGTTGAACTATGGGCGGCAGCAGCAGAAGATCAGATTAGGTTCCACTCTTATCAGCAAAAAACAGGAATCTGTGGCTCAGATTCACTGAAACCAATCTCCTGCTCAGTTTCAGTGGGTCTGTGAGTGTATATCAAGGGATAGAACATGTACAAACAAAGCTTTGAAATGATTATTATACACAATAACGTCTTATTTGTATTTGTCTGTACTCCGCACCTGAATGTGTTGCTATCATGTCGGTAATAACAGAAAATATCACATATTAATGAGAAATATGGAGAAACTATAAGAGGGACTCAGTCATCCAGCTGAATGTTGTTGCTCAGTGACATTACTAATGGGTCACTGTGTCATTGCGGAAAAGAAAGAGTAATGTCAGAGGAGAACAAAATCCTCTCATCCCTTTGTAATCGTGTTTGGATTTGGCACATGACCTCTTTGTCTTTAAATTAGAAGCGACAGATCTTTAGATCTCACCCCATCAGTGGCGTTTTCACAGCTAATTACCCCTGGTGCATTATTATATAGGCCCATTAACTCTGTCTAATACTCTTCTGGCACTGGTCTTCAGTGTTTATAAAAAGTTCTTGTTGTTTCTCTTCCTCCTAATGCCTGAGCTGACTGAATTATTGCCTGTGTCACTGCTCATCTTATCACATCCCTTTTCTCTCAATCTGTGAAAGATCCTTGGGCTTGTAAAGAACACTTTTGCTCCGCTCTCTTATCTTTGAGCTGTGTCCCGGAGACACCTTTCTGTCTGTCCTCCTAAATCGATTCAGTTGGTAGAATTTGGCGCCCACTCGAACAGAGATACTCTCACTTTCCTCACTACGTGATGAGTCATCAATCCTGTGGAGTCCTTGCCAGACAAGCATTTATCCTTTGTCCACTTTCCAAAAACAGTGGGACTCCTGCAATCTTGGCACAAATACAATTATTTCTGCAAATTACTCAAGAGATTTCTCCCTGAAAAAAAAAACAGATTGCTAAAAGTCAGTATCTGAAAGGTATATTTGTTTGAACAAAACAATACTGTACGTTTTATACTACTTCAAAACTTTTGCCATCGTTACAGAACATTCAGATCTCAGTGCAAATGAAAATCATTACAAATTGCAGTTGCACTAATTTGTAGTCACAGTTTGTAATTTGAAAGTCAGTGGTAATTTTCCACTCACACTTATTAAAGTAAAAAAAAAGAAAAGAAATTGGACCATTGAGATTAAAAAAAGGAACACATTTGTATTGCTGTAGTAATTGAATGCCATGACTGATGCCATGATAATATAATACCATCCTCACAAGCCTATAGCAGGGCTCCATTAACATCAACATTATCATCATGACCATCAGGATCATTCAACCTTTTCTGTTTTTCCTTTATTTGATTACAAGGTACAAGGCATTAGATACTTATTGTTTTTTATTGTATTATATTTTGTTTTATATTTTTATTATAGTGCCCTTATTCTTTCCTGATTCAAGTCAAGGTATTTTTTGTAGTCCTCAGTTTCTTCACCCCATCCCTTCTCCCTGTCTCATATAACCATGCTTTTTAACTAGCCTTATTTACCTCTCTTACCCTCTCACACAATTATATTATCATGGAACAGAGTGCTTTGGAGTAAGCCATTCCTCTATATGAGAAATTTCCTCTATTTTCTTCCTCTAAAAGGCATATTGAATAGCCATCTCTCTCTCTCTCTCTCTCTCTCTCTCTGGAAGCTTTTACTGCTCTTTTCCATAGAACCTTTGTCATCAGTGGGGTTTCTTCTCTTAGATCATGTCTGTACTGAACTCTTTACATGAGCAGGCCTTCATTTCTGTGTCACTCTCTACAAGGATCATAGCAATTGGCAATTCACTGCACCCACTATTTTGTTTGAAGTTGGTTAAATTATCTGAGTGCAGCTATCATTCATTCTTCGTGAGGCAGATCTTGGCTAAGCGATGACCCCAGATTGAGACCTAATACATTGCAGAACAAGATGTTCTATAAAAGCAAATTCATGTCTTGTACGCCTGGGATGAAATCTCATCTGAGCCATTACCCATATGCCTTGCATTGTTGGGAGTAATGGGGCTGGACTTCTGGAGGTAGGTCTTATTGGATTATATTTTCAACTAAATGGTGTTTAGGTCTTATGCCACACTGCTGTGAATTTAGTGCCTTAAAAGCACTTAGCCATATAACAGTGAGCATTACGCCTCACCTTTAATAAGAGTAAAGGCAATATTCTATCTCCCAGACAGAACTTATGGTAGTTTACAATATGAGGGTGATACTTCATGCTGTGTATGATTACTATGTGGCATATGGAAACCTTAATCTCTACAAACATTGTTTTATTACGTTTTATGCATAATTCAAATTGCTAATTGAAAATAAAAACAAGGTCATTATCATTAATAAATAATGGCCTATTTTACTATAGTCACTAACATATCATTTATTTTACATCTTACATTTTTATCTTATACCTCATTTAACACACCTGAATCAGCATATTGGCTAATTAACAGGAAATTATTTGCTGTGTTGCACTAAGTATATAGTGTTAGTGTTATAGTAAATGTAATACATTTCATTATTTTGAACCTTACTGTAATAGTTTACAATCAATAGTTTACTCTTGTAATCTTGTCTGGGATTCATATGTGTCTCCCGTAAAGCCCATTTCTATTTAGCAAAAGTCAGTGGCCTAATTTTACATTATACATTAACACCTAAATTTCAGCATAGACCAGTCAAACATAATATTGAGCTTCCTGTCTAATATGTAATAATGTGTAGGTCACCTTTGTGCAACCAAAATAGCTCTGACCAGTTGAAGCATGGACTCTGTGTGCTGTAGTATCTGGCACCAAAACGTTAGCAGTAGATCCTTTAAGTTCTGTAAGTTGTGGATTTGGACCTCAATGGATTGAACTTGTTTGTCCAGAAAATCCCACACATGCTCGACTGGATTGAGGAATTGTGGGGCAACACCGTGAAGTCTTTATCATGTTCCTCAAAGCATTTCTGAACAGTTATTGCAGTGTGGCATGGAGAATTATCCTGCTGAAAGAGGTCATTGCCATTAGGATATACCGTTGCATGGAGGGGTGTACTTGGTCTGCAGCAGTGTTAGGTGGGGGTGGGGGTGGGGGGGGACGAAGTAACAAACATGAATTTGGCCTTTGTCAGAGTCACTCAGATTCTTACACTTGCCCATTTGACCTACTTCCAACACATCAACTTCAAGAACTGACCGTTCACTTCCTGACTAATATATCTGTAATATAATATATCCCACCTATTTGCAGGTGCCACTGCGATGAGATAATTAATGTCATTCCCTTCACTTCAGATTTCAGTACTGTATGGCCAAAAGTTTGTGGACACCTGACCATAACACCCATATGTTCTTTGTTGAATATTTCATTCTAGATTTAGTCCCCCTTTACTGTTACAATAATTTCACTCTACTGGGAAGGTTTCTGTTAGATTTTGGAATGTGGCTCTGTCATGCTGGAACATGTTTGGGCCCCTGAGTTCCAGTGAAGGGAAAGTGTAGTGCTACAGCATATAAAGACTTTCTATATGATTGTGTGCTTCCAAATTTGAGGCAGTTTGGGGAAGAACCACACATGGATGTGATGTCAGGAAGGAATCAGTGCTCCATAATGAATTTAGAAACTACACTGACCTATTAGTTCCTCAAGAGACCTTGGTTGCTGTTGCAGAAAGAATATAATTTACATTTACATCATATCCTGTCCAGTGTCACCCAGATGAGGATGAGGTTCCCTTTCTGAGCCTGGTTCCTCTCAAGGTTCCTTCCTCATATCATCTCAGGGAGTGTTTCCTCACCACCGTTGCCTCAGGCTTCTCATTAGGGATAAAATAGTAACTGAACTTAACTATATATATATATATATATATATATATGGCAATTAAATACACATTTCTGTTGGTGTTTCGGCCATGTTGCTGCTACTGATCGTTTGATTTTTAGGAACATTGACTGAAGACGAGATTCTGGACAAGACTAGTTAAAATTAGAAACCCACAAATCTCTGTAGGGCTGGGTTTGACTCTCCTGCAGATTGTTTTTCAACGCGTTCGTCAAAACTGTGTTTATTTGCTTAACGCAATAAGTATTCCGTCTCCGTTGGTCAATAAAACAGACACGCAGCTCGCCGCCACTTTCTTATTGATCTCTCATTCCGTCTAGCCGCGCTCCTCACTGTCTGAGCTCCAACTTCAGGGACAAAGAGACACGCCCACGTCGATTATCATTGGCTTAGCTCTGAAATTAATTTGCATATCAAGGGGCCGATTGGCTGGTTCGATCATCAGTCAAAAAAAGCGAGAGCTCGTGGAGTCTGTGTCTGCAGCTGCTGAGTAAGTAAATGGGTAATGTGTGTGTGTGTGTGTGTGTGTGTGTGTGTGAGAGTGTGTGTGTGTGTGAGAGAGTGTGTGTGTGTGTGTGAGAGTGTGTGTGAGTGTGAGCGTGTGTGTTTGCATATGAGTGCTACTGAGGGAAAAGGCTCGCGAGAATTAGGAGAACAGCAGCGGGTGAAGTGGTCGGTTTTAAAGCATGCAGATGGGTTCCGTGTGCGAACTGCGCCTTACGCGGAAACGCTGGACCATCTGCACCATCGGCCTCCTCCTGATCTTCTACAAGACGAAAGAAAGAGCAAGAACTAACGAGCATCAGGAAGCCCAACTCACAAGGTAGGCGCGAGACGTTCCGTCCTCCTGCTGGTGATATGGTCAGTAGGCACATGGTGGTCAGCCGCTTTGTTATTCTTCTGTTGCGGATGAAAAGTGATTATTTTTCTTGAGGTGATAAAGCATCTCTACGCCAGCTTCTCATACACAGCTCTGAAGTTTAGACTGCAATAAAACAATGCTCCTCCGTCGGTTCCTCCAGCCTGCCCCACTGCATACTGGGATGGGATGAGGATTTATTTTCCTTTGTTCAGGCTGAAATTGAATTAATCTGTCCTCGCATGATTTAAACCAAGGTGTTAGAGTGATTTAGATTCATTTTGTCCTTTCGACTTCTAATTCTAACACGTTTTGATTCATTTATTTCCTTACAGCAGAAACAGAAATAGACTGAACACTTTACAATGCTCTGTCCCCACAATACATCAGACTGGTTAAACTGGGCCACTTCCCTCTGCACCTCCTCCAGGATGTGTATAACCTCTGATTAAATTTAGAAATCACTTGTCTTTCATTTGATATTATACTCGCTCTGTCCCGGTGTGGTTATAAAACTGGAGGAGGTTTTTACTGGAGGTCTTCAGTAAGGCAACGTTTGACATGAAGGTTCCTTAACAAACCATTAACTTCAGCATTAATACTCTATCAGTTCTGTACAACTCACTGCCGGTTGTATTAACATTTAAAAAAAAAAAAAGCCAAATAATAAACACATACATTAATCAGTTTTAACCGTGTTTATTCCATCCATAAATTAAAAATGGTCCACAACATTAACTATGAACATGAACTAACGAAGCAATTCTCATTAGTACATTTTATAAATGAGTGAGAATTACATGACAATTACAGTACTTACACACAGATATCTGAGCTAATCTGATTATCAATGTTTAATAACAAACACTGATTTATTTAATGTAAATGTATGTGAATGTGTGTTTACTCATGGATTTGGTGTATTTAGTAACATTACTTATGGTGTATTAATGTTAACATAAAAAAAAAACAAAAAGAAACTACAACATAAAATCCCCGTAATGTGAAGTGTTAGCCACACTGCGTACAGACCATGAGCTTCTGAAAGTCAGAAAGTCCCAGAACTGAAAGCAGAATCAAGTTCTTACTTGTCCTTAAAACATGATATCATTATTTACCTGACAGGCAGAGGCAATGTTCGTCACTTAAGATAACACCAGTGCTCACAACAGTTTGAAGTATTTTCCTAAAGTCACAGGATTGATTATTATTGATTTTGTTCTAGAGAAGAATAAGAAAGAGGAAGCTTGACTTGCACTTGTCTGCTAGACAGTGATGATGAGACATTGTGGTTTTGGGGTGATGTGTTTGTGTTGTTTGCGTAGGTGATTATGAGCAGGGAAATGATGGGAAAAACAGACAGTTGAAAACATGTGGTCTCTGCCTTTTATAGAAAACACTTTCATCCTCACAATCAGAAAACAGAAGCAGAAAACAAAGCAAACGTCTTACATGGCTAGTCAGCTCAGTCAGACTCGCCAGAACCTGAATTTAGCATAAAAAAGTCATTTTATTTCTATTTCTGTTTACAAATTAAAGACATCTATCCTGTGCAGAACTTTAAAACCTTCCTTGTGTCTTGTGTTACCCCAGAAGACTCCAGATTAAACACGACTCTGGTTAGGAAAAAGCAGTTACTGAATAAATGAATGACATCAAATAATGTCCAGATTTTCACAGCTGATTTTACATATTTGAAAATTGGGGTCTGGATTCACTTTAAGATGAGGAATATTCCTAATCTAAAATAATTCCAGAATTATTTTTATGTTAAAAATGAGACTTCGTAGGTTTTATTCATCTATAATTATGTGTCTTTGAGGTCTCGGTTAACCTCCTTGAAACTCAGATCTTTAAAATAAGGTGCACACATTAAAGATTAAGGCTCTAATTAAAGCATTAGACAATTCCATACCTCATATTCATGATGTGAAAAAAATAGCTGGAAACTAAAATGCACATTGTCCAAAGAACCAAGACAAATATGCAGTATTATCTGAACTTAAATCTCGGAATCTATCGCCTGAAATGGTCCGTCCATCCTTCTCATGCCAAGGACGCTAATCACACAGCTGTTGGTGTACCATAACTGATGAGCAGCAAGGTCGACTTTCGCTTCATTCACATGCAGGAAAAGAGAAAACAGGAGAAAACAACACAAGCCTTGTTTTATCAGATCCTCATTGTGTGTGCTGAATGTTCGTGACACTGGTAAGGGATCTAAGATGATTATTATTATTATTTTTTCTAACTGAATTGTTCACTTTGCTTGTTTTCTTTATTCACGTCTTGGTGTTTTGAGAGTACGCGAGTCAGTTCAATGATCGACGGTGATTGCAAGATACGTATGTGCAATCACATCTGTACAGATGTGCTTCATTGCACTCCCACATTTCAACAGTAAATCTGTGAGCAAATCTGTGTGTTCCAGGCCAGCAGCTTGGCCATTTACCAAAAAATGTAGTTTCTGTAAGCAGTATGCACGAGATTGTAGAGACATTTTAATGAAACAGTAAAACTACATCAAGGTTAAAATGAGAAGTATGAACAGATTCGGATTGTTCCTTCTTTTACGGAAAATGTGTTTCAAATGATCTCCATATGGCACCAGTCATTATTGTGTTCCATTACAAAATACAAAGAGTTATTTTTAGTTTAAAACTCTTGACCTTGAGTTGTGATTAAGTGGTAAAGGAGACAGTTTTAATGATCAATCTAGCTAACAACTTCTGGTTAGAGTTATACTTACAGATACATTTAACTCTATTCTTCTATTAACTCTATTCTGTCATACTCTATTAACGTACTTAAAATAGGAAAAGGAAAAAGGAAAGATAAGGAAATTTGGTCCTCTTTTTCTGATATGTTTTCACAGAGCGGGCAGCAAGATCATTTTGCCCACCGTAACCTTTGCCATGTCACTGAAATCGTGGGAATAATTTTATTTAATCCACCTACAAAAATGATTATCATTGTCCTTATGTGGCATTGTGAATGTCTCTTATAAGGAGAAATACACTGACAGTATCACTACAACAAGGGAGTGAAGGGCAGCCATCATATTTTACTCTCAACATCTTTTATTTATAGATATTGTGTTTTAAATCTGTTGAAAACAGTTAGTTATATGGTGACACGGTGACTCCATGTGATATTTCATGAAAGTCATGCCTTGTATTACCATAAAACGTGTGTTATGTTAAATATATACAGGTATACAATAGTTTAAATATTGCACTTCCTTCAAGTAAGGAAGAAAACACAACAGGTGTGTATTTTAAGGAAACAATCATCAACGTAAACACCTGCAAACATTATTTCTTTTACCACAGTCATTTGCCAGAACTACCAATATTTTAAGGATTTAAAAAATCAACATTTTAACTATTAATAGTTGATTAATTAATAGTCACGTATGCTATAGCAGCTGTAATAAAAGAAATTATGCAGCTGGTCATGTTACTGAGATGTTATTTTTTCTTGTCGGAAAGTTACGGCTTTACGTTTGACAATCGACGATCCTGGAGACTGCTAACAAAAATAATAAACTGATCTATAATCATTCACTGAAAACCGTGTCACCATATCAACAATTATCTTTCGTAATCTTTTGATGCAGAGTGTCCGCTTTGCTCATCCTCGTGTAGGTTGTTGCTATAGAAACGCTAATGTGTTTGAACCGTGACGTTCACTGACACTACAGCCGGAACTGCTGTTATGGAGCATTAATCACTGCGATATTACAAGAACAAATTAAAAACGATTTCTTCTTCTGTGTCAAGCTTTTCTCATGACACAAAGTTACTTAATGCATTTTTTATGAATTTAAATATCATAAATATTCACAAGTAGAGTTTCATATATATAAAATGGCAGGTTTTTGTGATTAAACCTGTTGAACTTTTCATATGTGTTTTATCTTTCACTGCACAAATCCCCAAGCCTGAAGTTGCCCTGCGTTAACCTGACCAAAATTTATTTTCGGCATCACACCAACATGAGCATTTATTTAAAATGTCCGGTACCTGCAATGTTTTTGTGTCAGATGCCAATATTGTGCTGAATGTTTAACCAAGGCACTGATTTTAGCATCCGTTCATGGTGCCAAAATCAGACTTTTCCTTCAAGTGTCATGAATTTAGCTTCACATGTGTCTATCTCCGTCACACACACATTAATGTCTGCTATCATCTGTTAATTGGCTGCCACTTGCAGTAACAGTTTAATCCCCCACGAGGCTGAGTGTCACAGTAAAGGTGTGTGTAAAAAAGCCGGAGGAATAACACAAGTTAATACCTGCTGGTATGTGTGCTCTCGTGTAAACCTGGCAGTGTTTTCACATATTTAGGTCGTGTGCTGCCTCAGGTATCAGTTAAAAGACCAGCCTCATGGATTAATGTGATATAAAAAGTCATTTTCTGTGTAGAATGAAGGAGAACTCTGTGCATTATAAAAGTAAAATACAAATACAGAAGCTGACATTTTAACAGATTACCAAAGGTTTGCTGTGGGTGGTAGCTTAGTTACAGGCATTATGCAGTTTCCTGTGGTGTGCATAAGACTGAAAGCGTCTGTGTACTACTTTACGCTCTGCTAGTCCTCTTTATGACTTTCTAAACCTGCTTGACCCCTATTTTACAATTTTTTAAAACTGCCGCTCTTCTTCAAATTAGTATGTTACATTTTTTTTTTAGGTATTATTTACATTAAAATGAACCAAGAACAAAAAAACAGCATCTTTCTCAGTGCTGTTTTCTGTAACAGGATGTGGGTTCTGTGTTGGCCCCAACTTAGTGGTATTGATTTGCAGAAAAAGCAACAGCTGTGAGATATACCGTATATGCAGCGCCTTTGACGTGTGCAATACGAAATCTGACCTAGTCAGAAGTCACGCATTCAGACCTGTCTGTATTAAGAGAACTGAAATATAATGATCATTGAAAATCAAATGGGTTACATAACCGCAGTGAACAGTGCTGTGTGAAAAACAAGCTTTGTATTCTCTCATAGTGGTGAAAATCTTATCTGTGCTTTTCCTTCCTTTTACCAACAAAACAAAGCAGCAACCAAATGTAGCCTAGTCATGTGAATTTCACACCTGATTTACTTCCCTAAAGAAATGATGTGACAGAAATTACACTCCAGTGTGCTCTTTTGCTGTTTCTGCAGTGAGAATGAGCTGAGTACTTCAAGACTACTGGCCAACAGCAGCGACTTTCGGAAGAACCTTCCGGCATATTTGCAGGGCACACAAGAAGGGTGGAAGGTCAATGCTACTCTAGTTAGCCTAATAAGGTGAGTCAGATCACTCTGAGTGCTGATATTAAGTGTTATTCAGATTATTTCTTGAACATCCCAGCATTTTAGAGTTAAGCGCTGCCTTTGCTCAGAGACTGAATGTTTTTTCCTAGCATGGGACTTTATTAAACCACTCCAGTTTGTTCCTTCTGCATTTTAAAAGTGAGTGCCAATATAATTTACTGCCTGTTTAGAGTTCACTTTTCTATTATACCAAATGCATTACAGCTTGACAGTCAAGTAAACCTTTTTCCTCCTGAAATACTGCATTCTTTTGTGTTAATGGTATGGAATATAAACAGCAATCCATGCTATTCATGCCTTTTTTCCTCTGCAGCAAGTCCTGCAGGTGAGTGGTAAACTATCGCAATAAGAAGCATTGCTATGGGGATATTTAGGTCAGAATCCCCAAGAAATATTTTATGACATTTCCTAATGCTTAATCGTGGGTGGTTAACATAGACGTGCAGAGCAGCTGCTTCTCTTTGTATCAAATGCACAGTAATTACACAATAATGATGTTTATAAAAGGTCAATAGACTTATCCTTAACATTCTAGATTTAACCACCCTCACCGTCAAATGAATGCATCCATCCATTTTCACCGTAATCACATGTTATTGGTGAGAGTCTGCTTTGGCAAAAAACTGAATTAACCAACAGGAATTGTCATAACCGTATTTTACCAGTATCTCATTAACGTCATTAATATTGAAAGACAGCATGCTTTAAGTGATTAAATAACAAATTCATGCCATCATCACTTCTACTGCTGTCAGGCGTCCACCAAAAAGCACAAGTAGACTTATCAATATAATATCCATCCCTCCATCCATTTGCTGTAGCTCTTATCCTGCACAAGGTCACAGGGAGCCTGGGGTCTATCCCAGAAACCTTGGGGCACAAAGCAGGGGAGAACCACACAATCACTAACACTCTACATTCATACAACCTACAACACGTGTTTAGTCTGGTGGAAACCGGGATCCAGAGGAAACCCCTGAAGCCTGGAGATAACATGCAAACACACGGCAGAGGCAAGAATAAAACCCACAACCCTAGAGGTGTGAGGCAAATGTGCTTAGCCACAGGGCTATCGTAGGCAAAGCAGAAATGTGTGTGTAACACTTATGAGCTTTACCTTCACTTCAGTCCAGGTCAGATTCTCCTCCAGAGCTTTTTCCGGAAAACAATTTCCTTGTGCCACTCAAATAGGTGATTGACCACCCTGGAGGTACAAGGCAAGCATGCTAACCACTAAGCTAGCATACCATTTACTTAGCAATATATTGTTATTAATCCATTTTATTAAGTATATTTCATCATCCCTTGTGAAGTTAATACCTGGCTGCACCTTTGTAATGAGGACAGCAGAGCTTAATGGCTTGGAACTTTAATTAAAACCTGCAATTTGACTTTGATCTGTTTTGTAGTATGATATTTAAATCTAAATATTTGCTTAGTAAAATCAGTCATTGCTTCTTCAGCTTTAGTATTAACGTAAAACTCGGTTGCTAGATAGTTTGGACATGTCACATAATCATTAGGATTAGCTAGTTTTGTCAAAAATGATATATATGCTATATCATGATGTATATGCTAACTGCATATATGTGAAAAATGCATATATGATATATATGCTAACTGAGGTCAGTGACTGTGTGAATGATGTAGCCAGGCTAGTTAGTGATAGTGTTGGATGTCTGGCAGGTATAAAAGCCACTGGCTGCTTCTGAAATATTAAGGTCGTAGGAGTATGCAAATACTTATTTGAATAGGAAACGTGAGTAGGGCCCACAGGTAGTGCTTGCTCAAGCACACTCGCTGACAGAGAAAGACATAAAGTGTGTGAAGTTTTTAGATTAGGAATAGTGTTTGTTTGAATCTGTATAGATTTTACAGTGTATTTGTTGTGAAGGTCTGTTAGGGATCTGCTGAAGAGCCTGGCATGTTCCTGGTGTCTGTTAAACACGTCCTGTGTATTTCATGCTTAGAATAGCTCACAGCATGGGGCCGTGTTTACCCATAGACAGAAATGTTAAACAGCTAAGATACAAAACCACAGCCTCACTTAATGTTACCCAGGTCACATTTTTTACCCAGTGAGACAGTGTGCATCCTTTACACAGTCAGGTCTCTCAGCTATCACTATAGATGTTAAAAGATAAGCGTAGCTGAGCAGTGCAGGCTGAGCATAAACGTTCAGTTGCTTTCAGGCTGCAAACACTTCAATCACTTCTCTTCATGTCAGCTTAGTGTCAGTGTTTTAATAGTAATATTAAAAAAGGTTCCCTGGGAATCCAACTCCTGGTTTGTGCTTCAGATTTCTGTAGAGCACGAGATGGTGAAAATGAAAGACATTTGTGTGTCAGAACTCCTGTGGTGACCAAAATGATTTTCTTTTAATTCACTTCAAAATAATTTTATTCGTATCACCCCTTTAACAATACACATTGTCACACAGCAGTGTTGCAGAAATCTGGATATAGATTAAGATAGCTTCACTGAGGAATGAGAAAGAAATCTTTGAGAGGAACCGGACTGTAAAGGGAACCTGTCCTCTTCTGACCGACCAAATAGTGAGATTATAAAATCATTATAGTATCCGGGTGTAGAAGAGTAAAGTGTGTAAAAAGTTTCTGAATGAGATTGATTCAGGTCAGTCTTTATGGTTACAGCAGCAGCTTGTAGAAGCTACTAGTCTAGAGTATTGAGGTGAGATTATCCACTGGGGTGGCCAGGGTGAGACTTGGGGATAAACTATTTTTGGAAATCGCAAATGTTTTGGGTATCCAGGACGGAACAGAAACTGAGTCACAAGGGCACAAAGCTCCAGATGAAGAAGTAGAAAGAACAGAGCAGAAGAAGAGCATCAGGATGAATCAGGCACGTCTGGAGGGTGAGAGGAGCCACAGCAGGAGAAAGGTTGTCAGGATCAGGCAGCAGGAATACACAAACAACTCCACAGAGAGATTAGACACTCACAGAACTTTTGGTTTTGAATAAAATTTTTATACTGCATTTCATTTCCTGTTTCTGTATATTAACTAACATAGTAATAACATAATACTACGTATTCCTGATTATTAATTATTTCTGTCTGTTAACTATTCTTAACCAGGACACCAATTTTGTACCTGAGGTCAACAGTGTGAAGAAACCTAAAATCATAGATCCTACGCTTAGTTAACTAATTATCATATTACATATTACATTTCAGTAGAGGAACACTGTATTGAGTTCATTTTTATGTCTTGCTGTGTTCTTATAATTTTATTACACTTAATGAATTAAATACAGTAGATAAAATTATTCTTACCAATAGGGTTAGCAAGCTAGCTACAGCAAACTTTTATTCTAGTGATTTGACTGCAAAACTGAAGTGTTATAACATTGTGAGTCCCAATAGATCTACTGCCAGTTTCACACTGTAGAAATTGATGTATTAGCATTCACACTGAAGGATATGTAAATGTTAGAAAGCCAAAAAAACATCCATTGAGTGTCGGTCCTGTGGGCAGAAACGCCTTGTTCATGAGAGAAGTCAGGCAGGATGACTAGAGTCTGCAACTCTTTAGTGCCGTGCTGATCAGAAAAGCATCTCTGAATGCATTACGTTTTATTCAGCCAGGAATGGGATAGATGAAGATTAGAAAAACATCACAGTCTTTTTCTTTCAGCTGTCCAGTGCTGGTGCTGTTCTCTGACTTTTGGTTGGTTGTTTTTTGACCATTTGATGTAAACTGAAGAGACTGCTGTGCATAAAATCTGAATACAACAGCAATTTCCAGCAGCCATGCCACCATTAAAGTCACAGAAGTCACATTTGTTTCATGTGAACGTTAACTGAAGCTCTTGACCGGTGTTGTTATGGTTTTATGCACTGTCCTGCTGCCACATGATTGGAGAATTGCATGAATGTGCAGGAGTGAAGGCATTCCTATTAAAGTGGCCGGTGAGTGTAACCTACCCACATATATGATTAGTGTTGTGCATCATGTCAATTAATGAATCTGTTCACCCACATTTTGGATTAGTGATGTGAAACTTTTTTCTTATAAGGAGTTGAAATATTATAACAATTTTATTGACCAATAAGTGAACAGTCTTTTAGTTTTCTAATCAAATATATTTTTAACTCGTACAGTGACGTGTTTCATGTTGCTCGGTTTTGAGCACTCTTGGCTCAGGTGTACTGGCTGCTAATGATTCAGCTTCATGTAACACTAACTTGTGAATATATATAAAAACATGACTGGTAATTAGCATTTTCTGGAGCATGTGAGTTGAATGCAAATTAATGAGAGACATCATTTGTCTTTAATTATATGCAGTGTTTATAGGTGGGTGTTAAAGAAGAGGGCATTATCTGTTTGGTGCTAAGCACTCGCTTTATCACATTAAAAGGCACACACACACACACACACACACACACACGTTTGTCTTACTTTCCTTGTGAGGACATCCTGCTGAAATAATTATCAACATGACTAATTTATGCAACTCCTACACCTGAATATTTCCATACCCATAACTTCTGTAAGTAAAAGTAAACAATTGTTTTTTTTTGCTCATGTCCTGACATGGTCAAAACTGTTAGATATCCCTGTCCTTGTGGGGACATTTGGTCTTCACCAAGATAAAAAAAAATTTCTCATGCTTTCTCTGTTGGCTGTTTCTCTTATTTCCTGATCCACTCTATTTTAATATTTTGGATCTTCCACTCACATTGGGGCGGGTGCAATGAAATATCTGCTCAGAGGAGCTCAGGTGAAGTCAGGTTTATAAATACAGAGAAAAAAATAATGTGGAGCACCAATATCCAACCAATCCTAAGAAGGAGGCATCTGTATTTTTTAAAACTCTGTGTGTGCTCATGTAAGATGTAATTTTACAGCGGCTTTCGAGAGATCACAAAACGATTGAGATATATATTTCGAGTTTGAATTGAATACAGCTAGCTTCGACCAAAATCACTGATCTTTAATTGCGTTTGTACCAGGAGGTATGTGGCCTGTGTAAACCTGTGGGCTGTGACACGGCTCTAGCTGATGTTGTGACTGGACATGATCTCTGGGCATTTTCTCTCAGGGCAGGGTTTTACTCGTCTTTCCCATACCCCTGCATCAAACACAGGATGAACCTAGGTAAAAGGTAAAAGGCAAAAATAGGAAATAATTATATCCTAATTTAACTTAAAACCAAATTTTCTGAAGAAATTTCTGGTAACGTTTTGCTTTCTGTGTGCACGTAGTGGCATTCCTCTGTTCCAGGATAAACGCCGCAGGGTGCATAGGACTAAATCTGTGTGTCATTTTTCAGGAGAGTGATTTTGACTGGAATTCAAATTGCCTGGACCTCAATTCCAGAGGAAAACCTGTGTGATTATTTGAAACAGCAGGTGAAACCCCACATGCTCCGTCTGCATTGCATCCAGTCAGTGGAGTTGGCTAAAATTGACAAGAACTCTTAAAACATTCGGGTCATTCTTACCTGGCAGGACTGGACTAATGCTGTGGAAATGCTTAGTATTATGAAAGAAATGAATTCAGTTTATTTTTTTTTACCCAAGTTAGCTTATTATTATAATATATATAATCTGGTAAGGTCTGGTATTTGTGATTTTATTTATCACTATTTAGTCTATAGCTCTATGTGTCAATGGTGTGTGGACACACATCTATTAATCCCATATGCAGGTCTTCTCCAAACTGTTGATAGAAAATTGGAAGCACACGATTGTTTAGGACAGGGGTGTCCAATCTTATCCTGAAAAGACCGATATGGGTGGAGATTTTCATTCCAACCAATCAGAAGCCTCACCTGATTATTGAATTTAAAACTATGATTAACTGATTAAACAGATGGAATCAGGTGTAGCTTCTGATTGGTTGGAATGCACCCACACCACCCCTTTGAGGATAATATCGGACACCTCTGGTATAGAATGTCTTATCATATTGTAAACATTACAGTTTTCCTTTACTGGAACTAAGAGGAACAAACATAGTCCAGCATGATAGTGGGGTATGTGGTAGCTTAGTGGTTGAGGTGTTGGACTGTTGATCAGAAGGTTGTGCGTTTGAGTCCCAGGTCCACCAAGCTGCCACTGCTGGGCCCTTGAGCAAGGCCCTTAACCTTAAATTAATCAGCTGCATAAAAAAAAACATCGCTCTGGATAAGGGTGTCTGCCAGAAATGTAAATGACAATGCCCCTGAGCACAAAGCCAGCTCCATGAAGACATGATTTGCTAAGAAGAGCAGTGGCCTGCACAGAGCCCTGACCTCAACTCCACTGAACACTTCAGGGATGAATTGTTGAACTGACATCAGTGCCTGACCTCAGTTCTGCTCTTCACTAGTGGCTGCATCTCCACAACCACACACACCTTCAGAGGAGTGGAATGGGGAAACAACTCGATATTAAAGCCCATGGTTTTGTAGTGGGATGTTCAGGCATCCTCGTGTGTTTAACTGTATAGTGTATTTAACTCTGTGCATTCACTTTTTAATCAGCGATGAAGATCTATACTCCTTCGTCAATGCTATCTGTGACAAAAGGCCTGTAATTAGCAGGAAGTTACAGCTAGTTACTTCTACTTCTTTATTTCCAGAGGAAAAGTCTGCATTTATAAATTGTAGAATCTCATTATCAGTTCCCACATGTGGCACGGAAACGAGCATATTGTAATTACTAAGCACCGTGTTATCTGCATTGTGATGTCTGGAAAATGTCTTGTTGTTGACACTCACAGACAGGTGTCACGCACACTTCCTCATTAATTGCTTGCAACAACTCATACCAATTTCTACTGAGATCTTTAGCACACGTGGAAAGTTCCATCTTGGGGTTTACATTTAAAACCTACATAGAAAATGTCTAGCTTTCAGTATGTTTTTTAGATAAACACAGTGTTGTAATGTTTGTAGTTTAGAGCAGGAAAATACCGTGATGAGCAAAAGTTTGCACCCCCCTGAAGCTCTCTCACTCTTTGTAGTGTTATGGATACAATTCAGATTATTCTTCATGAATCAGCACATTGTGGTCTATAATACTGTAGATTTCTAGAATTATTTACAAATAAAAAAACATAACAGTTCTGTTTGCATAAATATTCACCCCCATTGCTGTGAAACTCATGAATTAGCAATTAAAAGTCACATACTTGAATTATTTTCAGCTAGGAGCAATTAAAGTGTCACATGGTCTCAATATAAATACACCTGTTTCTTAAAGACCTCAGTTTTAAAGTATGTTAGAGAACAGTACCTTGAAGAGCAACACAATTCCAGGACAAAAGGGCTAGAACAATCCTTTCACTACACTACATTTCATTTAACCACCAACGAACTGTGTGAACTTTTCGTGATGATGGAACACGGCCAATTCATGATGTGCTTTTGTTCAATTTAAAGGAAGGACATCCTCCACTTCTTGGATGCAGAGAGGGATGTGTCCGTGATAAAGAGCAGCTTTAAACCTGGTGACACCATCCACTACGTTCTGGACCGACGCAGGACGCTGAACGTCTCGCACACCCTCCACAGCCTGCTTCCTGAGGTCTCGCCTCTCAAAAACAAAAGGTTCAAGACATGTGCTGTGGTGGGCAACTCGGGCGTGCTCCTCAAGAGCGGATGTGGGAAGGAGATAGACAGCCATGATTTTGTTATACGGTAATTTCCTTTAGCTTTTATTCAGTTAGTCAGGTATTGAGCTCTG
The DNA here is from genome assembly GCF_019097595.1 of Hemibagrus wyckioides. Lineage (NCBI taxonomy): Eukaryota > Metazoa > Chordata > Actinopteri > Siluriformes > Bagridae > Hemibagrus > Hemibagrus wyckioides. Next base: position 460,168 of record NC_080725.1, read on the forward strand.
TCCCCGATGACCAAGACGTCAGAGTGCCGAATGGTAAAAGCCTGTCGGAAAACGTCTCTCTGCCAGCCTGCTGTTAGAGATCACTTAGGCGCCGTTGTAACATACCTCTGCTGAGCTGTTAATTTATTACGACTGCAGTCGGTGTAATTGAATGAATCTGCTTTCATCCAGTCTTCGGGAGAAATGGCTTGAAGCCAGACAGTTGTCAGAGTTGTCCAAAACTTTTGTATTCAATTACCATGACTTTTTTGTCTTGCAGTTTTTTTTTCTTCTCACAGTAGTAATACTAGGCTTATATAACAGAAGCGAAGACCGCACATCCTTTCCTAAAATGGCTCTTATTTGGGGTTGTTTGCTCAAATCTGGATGGAATCCATGTGGCACAATGTTTCGCTGCTCTCCCGAGTGGTGCATTAAAATCTAATAGGAACATCTATAGTACGATGCTATGATAATATAAAGAGCAGTACATAAAGAAGTGCTATTTTTGGCCTGTTCCCGGAATAGACTCCAGATTTGCTGGGATTCTAACGAGGATAGCGATTTTACTGATGGCAGATGTATAAATATGAGATTAAATTAGTCTATCTCGGGGAACACTGGAGCTGTGAAGCAGCAACGCTGGTTTTTAAAAAGCTCAGTTCTCCAGGCAATCTTAAATTGGCCAAGAACCCAGTTGCATTGTTCTCAGTTTCATTGTACTTGTGCAGTGAATAAAGTCAAAATAAGTTATTTCTCTCAGTCAAATCCAACTGGCAGTCAAAATAAAATAATTAAAATATTATCCAACGTGGCTTGGTCGGAATTTTCCATAACAGCAGCGACGACAGTTGTGTTGGCTGTAATTCAATTCACAGGTTTATATTAATGCACTTGCCCAGTGCAACTTACACAGACATTTATGGCAAACTATAATAGAAATATAATTTAAGTCTAATAATAAAAAGATTTAATATATTGTTTTTTGAAACATAAATGTATGTATGTGGAAGGAGTCTCCAGTGTCAGCGCTTTACTAATGGGTGCCAGTAAAGCTGTGTTTTTAAGCCATGGGAAAGACTCTTCTTAAATACTTGGAAAGGTAGAAGTATAAAATTGCCTTATATTGAATAGATTGTGGTGCCCAAGCTTATCTGGAAAGGTCCGGTGTGGGGGCAGGTTTTCATTCCAGCCAAGAAAAAGCCACATCTGAGTCTACTAAAATCCAAGATCAGTTGATTAAACAGGTGGAATCAGGTGTGGCTCCTGCTCGAGGAGAATGAAAACCTGCACTCACACGACCCTTTGCGGATAGATCTATATGGATTGTATAAGATTTTAGCTAAAGCAATGAGTTTCATACTTGCTGCACACATTTACACCTAAACCAGTATCAGTGTGATGTTCATGTCATTTCATCAAACTCCACTGAAGCTTGAATTTTCATGATGTCTCATACATCAGTACAGAAAAAGACTTCTCTACGACTAAAGCCCTGTAGGCAGCCTGAAGGCCGGCTCTAACATTTGTCTTTCCCTGCGGCTGTGGCACAGATGTAACCTCGCTCCCCTGGCCGAATACGCTGAGGATGTGGGCTTAAGGTCAGACTTCACCACCATGAATCCGTCTGTGATTCAGCGTGTGTACGGCGGCCTGTTGAACGATACGGTGCGTGAGCACTTCGTGCAGCGTTTGAGGCTCTTGAATGACAGCGTTCTGTGGATTCCAGCCTTCATGGTGAAGGGAGGAGAGAAGCACGTGGAAGGCGTCAACGAGCTCATCCTCAAGAGAAAGCTTCCGGTGCGCATGGCCTACCCCTCCCTCCGCCTGGTCCATGCTGTCAGAGGGTGAGTCACATGATATCTTAAGAGAGTGAGCAAGATTTAATTTCATTTCATATAATTTAATCCCAGCTGTTTTGCAGGTAATGGATATCAGCACTGTTCACACCCTTTACTTGTATAGTGAATGCTGATCCACTATTACACTGATAGCATGTCCACTATTGTCCTAAACAAAAATAATGTCCATTCCACTGCATACAGACTTTTTGATTCAGGGTTGAATTACATACTTACTGCAATGTGACTGGACTTTATCTGGGACCGGTTGTTTTAATTTTAGTTTTGTGTATTTTTTTTTTTTTATTCTCGCTTAAAGGACTCGTGTCGAGAAGGAAAACACACCACAGAAATGGACTAAATGCTGCGTATGTCAAAGCGCCCTACAAGTGCTGCTTTTATACCAAATTTGTCAGCTGGATAATTTAAGACAAGATATTTTGAAGATTTATTCCAACATCACTTTAAAGCTGTGTGTGATACTATTTTGTTTGGTGTGAAGACACTTTATAATTTGTTTCAAAACCTTGTATGCGAGTTCACCCCTAACACTTTCACATGTATCTCAAAAATCCAGGAAATATCCGTGCAATCCTTTCAAGCAACCATTCACACTTGGAAGAATGAGAGAGAGAGAGAGAGAGAGAGAGACAGGCAGAGAGAGAGAGAGAGAGAGAGAGAGAGAGAGAGAATTTTGACAGCTGAAATTGGTCTGGAAACAGAGATGCCAGTAGAGCAGATACATGATTGCGCTGGCTTTTGTGGGACAAAAAAAGATTTCACCCAGTGGTGAAAAAAAAATCTTTAGCTGCAGTGTAAATGTAGCTCAGACGTGTCTTTAGCTTTAGGATACACATCAAACATCTCAGCACTGTGATACACTTCATCATTCAGTCGCTGGATGTGTTCGTTTTCGCAGAAATCAGCAGAATCAAAAGTACGGACATTGTTTGAAGACACAAGAAAGGTTCATCCATCAAGAGGAATTGGCATGCAGCCCAGGCGTGGCAGTATTCACTAGAAGGGAGCCCAGAGCTCCTGAATCCCACTTGTCATTTCCTGAAATGAAAAATAGCCTGCAGGCTGCCACCTGTGGCGTGTGTTTGCGAAGGCAGCACTCAGCGGGTACGCAAAGAAAACCCAGTGATTACACAAGAGCATGCCACTAAGTGCTCTTAATCTTCAGATTTCAGACTACGCAGCTTTGTAGTTTTAAATAATATTTTCATTTTGAATTGAGTGGAGAAGAAGGGGAGGGCTAATGCTGATGAAACTGTGTGCTCATACTTTCAGTCTTTCATCAGGCTCAGCGCTTAAAAGATTTATGGGCAAAGTGTACTTCAGAGTATAATTTTCTTCGATTGGTTTGCATGAGACCAAGGCTACCTCGTGTAGCGATCTGTCCGCTCTCGCGAAGAGCTCTCGGATTATCTTAGTTGGTCTATTCAAATCACTTTTCCATGTTTTTTACTTTTCCATGCTCATCAAGAGGTGCTTGTTTTGGCCTTGTGTTTCTGAAGAGGACATCAGATGTTCTTGTGAGTTACCATGGCAGCCAGGCAGCCTTTTTTCTTTTTAATGACACCTTCAGACTGGCCTGCATCAGTGCTAAATATAGGCTTCTAAAAGAGGGAAATGGCTTTCGGTCAGGGCGACTTAACCTGTGGGCCAAAACGAATCGACTACTTAAAAAAACAGATTGAATCGAGTACTTAAAAGACTACATAAGTTTCTCATCAATTATGCTTACAATGAAGACAAACACAAGTTGAAAGTTCCAAGAGGAAGTACAGAACCAAGAAAGAGGAATATAACCATCGATTGGATTAAATCTAAAGCCAGCACTTTAGTTGATTCAACATTTTAGTTGAAGCTGGTTGATTCTTACTTTGATTCAACATTAAGTAATAGACTGCATGTACATCACAGAGACATAACCCATCTGATTAGTGCTTCAAATATCCGTATCTGTATTTGAATTTAAACCAGAGGTGTGTATGGCCTAAAACGGAAGGATTTTTTGGTTTGCGAGTGTGTTTTTTGTTGTTGTTGTTTTGATGAACCCTCCCAGCGTTCTTCTAGAAACACTGAAAGCATTTTTGTCATGATCAGTGAATCCAGGCTCAGTGCTTCTCCTCAACCTCCTTCCTCTAGTTATTCATTTGTTTACGCTTGCAAATTTAGCTAGTTCAGTTTCCTAAGATATAAACAAACTAGTAGCCTAATTAAAAGTGTTGTGATCCTGACCAGAGCATTAATAAGGATCAATAAAAAATGCTGTATGCATATGTTAATGGTTGTGGTCTTTGTTTGCACTGCAAGCTTTATATCTGACCCTGCTTGTGCCCTCGTGAAAGTGAAAATCTCTCGCTTGTTCTCACTTTTTCATGTCCCATGGAATCCCAGTCCTTCTGCACAGCTCACGACTCGAACAGATCCCCTGTGAACCATTGTATCTAAAATTTTATCTTAAAATTCAGTATAATGTACTATATTTGATCACACCTCTAGTTTTCCAGCTGTCTAATATGCTGCGTCTGATCACAGTGCTGTATTGTCCATGGCCAGATTCTTTTTTAATTCAGTGCTGATTAAAAACCTTCTGAAGCTATCACCTATTAACATGCAAGGTGCACACTGGCAATTTCAGATTTGCATGCATGGCAGCAGACGGCCAGGTTTTTGCATGATAATGCCCCCGGCTCAGAGCCGGTAGAGCATTACATCATTAAGGCAGGCAAATTATACCCTAATTTGCCATTCAATTACAACCCAACAAAAATTTCATCTTGCAATATCTATTTCGATTAGACTCTTGGGAGTTTACTAAAGAATGGCAGCTACTTTAGCATAGCTTTTGGATGGGCTACTTACGTTCGAATGATTACACACTCAGGCATTGGTCCATCTTCATGTTCTTTGCAACAGCTTAGAGCTCATATGCATTGTTCCATATAATACACATGAGCTCTATGCTGTTGCAAAGAACATGAAGATGGCCAAGAAGCAGGCTATATTTCTTACCCCACTTTATGCCTAACTTATTCATGTACCAGTTCCCAGCCTCCAGCTGTCTCTCTTCATCATACATCAGCTACCAAGTAGGGAAGATGAAATCTTACGCATGCTTCCTCTGTGTTTCTCCACATTCCTCCAGTTGCTGCTCATGCTATCTGCCATCTTCCACATACATGAGCTGTCAGATGCCCATGATGGCCACATGGCTTGTGTCACTGTGACTGACAAGAGAGAAAGTATGCCATCCCTCCCACCTAGAGAGCATGGCTAATATCTCCCAATTTTCTGTTGCATAACTTAGAAGCCCTACTATTACTAGGATTTTTATCTCCTTAATCCCTGCCCTTTTTTGTTCCCTTAATTTCTTTACCATTTTAGGGATGTGTCAGTCTCTGTCTCACAATCCAGCTGTCAGGAATGATTCACAGAGACATACAGCACAAGACAGATTCAAAGTCAAAAACAGGCAGTGGTCAAGCGATATATAAACAGGTTTTCTCCGGCAAGCCAGAAAAACAGGGCGTTAACTGAGCGAATACTTCACGGCGTATATACTAGAGCCACGAGGGTTTAATACACACTAATCACAGTGAAAACTCAGAAATAGGTGAGACTAATCATGACACATTTGGGCTACAACCAACGACCATATAGGGGCAGAGACATGACATGAAAACATGTGGCAATGAACAAGACCGACAAAGCGGTAACAAATGAGAAGAAAGTGGTCGTGAGCACCGTAGTGCTGCGGGCTGCTATGTGTGCTGCACGACTCGACTCACGGCGCTCGGCGCAAGGCAGAGATTTGCGACACGAGTCTTATAGCTGTATTATTCATAAATGTAGAGGATGCAAACCCTCTATCTTATGATCCTTAGCTAGATAATGTTGCCTGTTTTCTCAGTATAGAGAACATATAGGTGGGTTGAGCGTGGGCAAAAGTTTGGTGCGGTGATAAAAGCGTTCTTACAGAGTGTCTGAAAATGATCTTCACAAGATTGACACCAAATAATAAAAAAAAATACTATACTAGTTTTTACGTTTTAGTAACAAACATTCATGATAATCAGAAAGCTGCCATATACTCTACATTTCCACATCAGTGCTCTCAGCAGCTGTGAATATAATGAGAAAACGAGAAAACTTGTCAGAATGTGGTATTAAGAAGACATCTGTAAAATGGGACACATTTTACAATATTTCTACACTTTATATATCAGATAAAAATGAGATGATCATTTTTCTCTGAGTTACAGAAAAGTAGCACATTTTTTAAAAAAGCAACCTAAACAAAGAAAGATGTTTATTAGGGCCCAAGCACTAGCAGTGTGGAGCGCCCTCTTGTTCTTCTAAGGATTTGTTTTGTTTTTTTCGATCATCCAGGCACTTTTGGGGGCGTTAACATGCTCAAAAACTCATGAAAATCAGCAGACAGGTTGGAATCTGCGGCCATTAGGACATCACTGTGGCTCGGTCCTGGGCGTGGCACACACACGTCACAGCGCCCCCTGGAAAATCTTGCTGCATAGCTGATACACACTTGCACGTATCCATGTAAAACTTGGTACAGACTTAGATCTCATTGAACTGAACAACTTTCATGCTGCATGTCATTAAGTCTAATCCACAGGAAGTCAGGTATTTTGAGTTGTTTGCAAAACGCACCCAATGGAATTTGAAATACTCCTCCTAGGGAATTGATACAACCGCCACCAAACCCAGGCTAATATGATCTCAAGACACTGATACAACCGCCACCAAACCCAGGCTAATATGATCTCGACATTGATACAACCGCCACCAAACCCAGGCTAATATGATCTCGACATTGATACAACCGCCACCAAACCCAGGCTAATATGATCTCGACATTGATACAACCGCCACCAAACCCAGGCTAATATGATCTCAAGACATTGATAATGTAAATTGATGAGGGATTTTTGATCTCAAACGGTTCAGCCGTGAGAAGGCCTTAAACATATGGAGAATAAGAGGAAACAGGAAGTGGCTAATAACTTCGGTGTATATTGAGTGATGTACATCAGACCTCAATTTTATGTTAAGAGAAGAAAGTTGAACACACCGACATGACAACTGTGAATCTCAGTCATAGCGCCACCAACTGGCAGCAGGAAGTGTGTCACTTTTAGAAATCTAATGTTTTCCCTTCCTTTCACCTGATTTGCTTGAAAATCGGTCAGAATAATGTCAGGACATGGCTGATGTGAAACTGTGAAGGAATTTGTGATATTGTGAATGATGTTGCTATTGTGAGGACATAATAGAAGAAACTTAATGTTCTTATATCTTAACAGTGGAAAGTCCTAATGTTTCAAAACATTTTACATAGAAAGAACAACTGGTTGTGAGTAAGTCTGCTTAGTTTCATGATTTTGTGACGCTTAAACGGCTCACAACAAATTTTTACATTCATCAGTCTGTTGACTGGACATGGTTTTAGCCTGACTCCTGCAGTACTAGACTATGTCCACTAGAGGCTCTTTCCCCTTTATTTTTATTTTTTTAAATATGGCTTCATGCTCACAATTTATATATACAGAGTCAGCCAAAAAATGTATATACACTTCATGAAAAGAAAAAGTAGATATTTTTTCCTGGGTGACTCTCTCTCTCTATATATAAACTGATATAGTAATATAGTTTAGAGGGAGAGTCATTGTCCCTTTTGACATCACTGGACATTGCTATGATCTGTTTCATTACACCCAAACTGTCACTTTTGCCCTTATATAGTTTAGACGGAGAGGCAGTTTTCTTGTTGCCATCAGTGGACTTTGCTGTGATCACTTACATTAGACCCAAATTGTCACTCTTGTCCTTTTGGTATTTCCCCCTTAATGCATGTACCCACTGTGCTCACTGTGTCTGGTGCGCCTGGGCGGCGATGGCACCGTTGCTTGGGCCCGATCATCGTTGCTTGCAACTATATTTAATATTGATGTTTATTTTTTCCAGGTACTGGCTGACAAACAAGGTAAATATCAAGCGTCCCAGCACTGGATTGCTGATGTACACCATGGCCACGCGTTTCTGCGATGAGATCCACTTGTATGGATTTTGGCCATTCCCAAAGGACGCCAGTGGAAATCTAGTGAAGTATCATTACTACGATATGCTCAAGTACCGATACTTCTCCAACGCTAGTCCTCACCGGATGCCACTTGAGTTCAAGACATTAAAAATGTTACACAGCAAAGGAGCACTAAAGCTGACCACATCTAAATGTAGACCAGCCTGACTGCTCTGACCGGTGAATGTCATAACTGATGGTAAAGACAGATGATGCAGCTGAGTGACAGAAAACCTCACCCGAATCCATTGAAGCTGAACTGGACGTGCCTTCAGCTGGATATTTCAAAGGCACTATCTGCAGAATCAAAAATGCTTCAGAGTGCTCTATCATATTTCAGTCAATTCAATTCCCCAAGTCACTGACGAACTGTAAAAGAGCTCTTCAGCTACAGATACCTTGCAATAGTATGACCGGTGAGTTTAAGTCTCATCGGTTGTTTTACGCGTGAATACTGTATGGTTGTCCTCAGTGATTTTCATCTAAAATTAGTAGCATCGTTCCTACAGGAAAGTTACTGTAATGTCTTTTCGGTCCCAAAGATCTTCATGTTCATTGAGAGGTTTTTTTTTTCAGTCCTGTAATTTTTAGGAGCTAGAGGCCTTTGTGCATAATAGTGAAAATTATTTTTATATGAAAGTAGGTCATACAGTGCTTACATGTTCAGTTTGCTGTGTTCAAGATGTCACTAATTTTCTAAGCCATTTCAAGCCTCCATGATGTAACACATTGTAAGTCAGAATAGTAAAAACCACTCGTGTAAATGATGCATAGTTTGTCACATGGAAGGATAGGCTGGTGTTAGTGTTGTTGGAATGGACCATATATTTATTGAGCCTGATTATTAGTTATTTTCTTCTGTTGGTTTAAGGCCTGGATTTACTGAACTATTCATCATATATACTACAGTTTAGCTGTGTTTCTCATGGAACTGTGTGTTAGTCATGTGTTTGCTCAAATGTGTTACCTTAGCCTTGACTTTTTCAAAATATAATTGTCCTTGCGTGAGCTTTCATCATTATTGCATCAACGCTCATGTGACCTACTGATGATCAAGCTTAACTTCCGCATCCACAAACCTTACAACAAGTACTTATAATAATGTGATCAATTAAATAATCAAATCTGGATTTCAAATGAGGTGTAGGTAGTGTACTATGTAGTGTACATGCAATTGTAATGTGATGGAAGTGAAGACACTCCCCTCTCTGTGATTTATACCGAGATCGTGATTAGTGAAGATGCCGTCTGTAGCAGAAATCTTTTCTTGCACAAAGAAGAAAAATTTGAACGTTTGATCCATCCTTTTTCTTTTTTTTTTTTTCCTTTTTTTGCTATAAATACAAGGATGTGCAAAGAGTAAAATAGTAGTACATATTTCCTTAGATTTTCACCAAAGTTAATGGCTGATTATTACCGTGATAACTGTGATACTTTAAGCCTAAATGATCATTGACGTGAAAATTCTAAACACCCCAAACTTCAAAACATTCCATATTTCAGCTCCTTTTGTAGACTGAATATGTAACGTTGCCTTTATCGTTTGCACATTAGCGCATTGTAGAGAACATTGCTGTTGCACAACATGTGTACGCTCGGTGGTTCCAGGCCTTCGGTGCTCCTCCAGTCTCTCTCGCTGATATTTGATTTGAGTTTTTGCTAGCTGTAGCACTGTACATATGTAAGAATGTAAAGACATTTCCATCGGTTTTCAACAGAAACGTACTACTTCATGCTGACTGCATATTGTAATGTATTACATGCACTGTATCGCTGAGGTTGGTCTCAGTTATGGACTAATTTCCTAGAATATTGTTAATGTCACATTTGTCTTTTTGTACAAATTGTGTTTGCTTGCCAGTCATTTTGGTTTGCAGTGTTTTGCCATCGGGTTGTTTTGTGACGGTTGCTGAAAACAGAGATCTTTAAAAAAATGCCTTTAATCGTTCCAGTCCTCCTGGTTTTCTGTCTCGGAATATGTAGCTGTAGCAAGCAGTGTTAGTCAACAGCTAAACACTCAGCAGTCGCAATAATGCTAAAGAGATCTGTAGAAAAAACAGTAACTGGGAACATTAAATGGTATTTTACAGTCTGTCCTGAGAAATGACTGATTCAATTGATTAACTAGACTAAAGAGATTAGCACCCACGAGGTGCTCTTTACGTGTTTACAGATTATGGCACAAGCTTGTCAAGCACTATGTGAAGACCAACTGTGTTAGAGCCAGTGGTGTACCAGGGATTTATTTAGCAAATGCACATGGATCCTTGTTCAAATTTGTTCAAATCTGGCTGCGGATGGTGGAATAAAATCCTGAGCTCCCTCAAGAAAGACTAGAACCGTGTGTGTTATGGTTCTATGGTATGTCCTAGAGATACTGTACTGCCTGGTGTTTGCAGCCATGTATCATACTATTTATTGTTTGAGGAAACTGCTGTTGTTTTCTCTTTCAGGATTTTCATTTGGTCAGTAATTTATATTGTAATTTTTTGTAAAGATGTTGAATGTGATCGGTCATTTTTAGACAGTTTGATACTTGTTTTGCTAAACTTGCAGCTTTAATCTGAGTTCACTTTTTTCAAAACCAAATTTCTATGTTTGTAGAAATTTTAGACAAATGAAATAAAAAAATACATTGATCTCGTCTCTGTTTGGTTGTAAGTATTTCGGTACTTCAGTGTTGTTTTTGTGCTTTCTGTGACTATTTTCTGTTTCCTTGTTGGTTGACAAGATGAAGTCAGATGGTGGCATGTTTCCAGCCTTTTTTTTTCTTCTAGACTAATCCCACGCTTCACTCAGCAGCTTGTTGGACATGGCCTACTTATTCTGTCGTCTGTGGTGATATTCTGCTATAAAGTGCGGAGGTGCGGATGAGCCGCTTCCTGGGAAGTAATCAAGAATATCATCAGAATGACATCGTGCACAACTTTCATACACAGTCTTGTTGAAAATTGGTCATGAATATATTAATAATAAAGTAGAAACTATATACTGAATAATATAGTGTTAGATAAGTGAACAGCTTATTATGTTTAGTCATACAGAGAGCCATATCTAAATAGAGTTATTGACCTAGCAGAGGATGGGCTCGATCCAGCAACCTCTGGGTTAGGGGTCCAGCACGCTGCCACTGTGCCACGCTACACACCACATGAATCTCTGATGGGAGGAGAACCCACAGTCCCTGGTTTAGGAGCTGGTGCCTTACCCATTACGCCAGCCGGTCTATCAGAGCGCAATCACAAATGACACCAGTCAGCCTTCACACAGCAAGCGCATGGCCTCATAATTCAGAATAACTCAGGATATGCATATTGTGTTAAACTGGGATTTGGGAATTGCAGAGGCCTACTTCTTTAATGGATCTCACCAGCGATGTCAGACATTTGATTGAATTTATGCCTGACTATGCCGTACTGCGTTGATGATGTTCATGTTCTTTCTGTCAGTTGTGCCCCAAATTTGTCTAATATTTTAATGCCTCTGATTTGCTTCTTTTTTTTTTAATGTGTGTATAAATTCTATTTTTAATTTCCTTTTATTTCGTTTTTAGGATTTTTCTGGATGTGAATACATTTTCTAATATATTTAGAAAATACCTACTGCTGCAGTAGGTATTTGTGTTAGGGGCATTAAAGAGTTTTATTTGGCTTAAGTTGTGACCTCAAGCTGAATGCATGTGGACCTTCTTTGTGTGAAAGGCATTAAATCTCACCAGGCTCAGCCTCTGGGTTATGGACCCAGCACATTTCTGCTGCACCACAGCTTATACAGAGAAATATGTACATTGTTCAGTATTGTTTATGATTCAGAAATAAAAAAGGAATGTTCTCACTCACAATCCTTTCCTCAAATTTTGGTCAAAATTATGAGAGTGGAAATAAATCGGATTGTCTCATGAATCAAATCTGTTTTGACCAGAGTTACACCCCTGCCTTAAACAGGGGCGGACTTAGGGATTTGGGGGCCCTAAACGATTCCAGGTATGGGAATCTCGCACATGTGCAGTACGATAGGAACGTTCCACTATTCACAAATCATGGGGGGGCCCCGCATTTGAAAAGATGTAATAATAACGTTAAAACCTTAATGGTTATAGACAGACCATACAATATATGATAGAAAATAATAAGTATTGTATGATTTATATAGGCTTCTTGGTATTGGTCGGGGCCCCCTAATTCCCCAGGGGCCCTAAGCGTCTGCTTATTGGTTAAGTCTGCCCCGGCCTTAAAACACTTATCTTTTCACACCATTTTGATACTCGAACACTTTATTGCTTATACTTCACCATTCATTTTATTTATTCATTTATATCCATTCTTAATTGTGCTCTTTTATTTTTCTTTCAGCAATTTAAAACTCATTGTCTAGATTGAAAATTATAAGAATATATCAGTCAGTTGAATTGCCTGTCATGTTTAGACTGATTTAAAGTAGAGGAGCTACACTGATGAATGTCATGGAAGTATCTCACTGTTACATTTTCATTGTAAATGAACAGAACAGTTCACCTTGTTTGTTTTAGAGGGTTCACTGTTCACAGCTGATGATCAGACTCTGGGTTATGGACTGAGCACACGCCCACTGCACTGTACCACTCACCCTGACCCCAAATGGGACTCAAACCCAAAATCCCTAGTTCAGGAGACCAGTGGGATTTAGGTGTGGCCATACTACACACACTCTGTGCAGACAGAATGAATAAACTATAGAATGACAACATAAATTCATCTAAAATTACAATACTTTCATTTAATTGCTGCATTTTTAATAGTTTTTCAGTTGCTTCTGCTGCATTCTCAGATATATCGCAGAATATCCCAGTTTTTTTAAGATACAGAAAAATCCTAGGATGCATATTTTGCAAACTGTCATAATCTCAAATGGAACGAAAGACGCATTTTTACGGCATTAACACAATGAATCAGTAGAAAGAATAATTTTCACTGCTCCTCTTTTGTCTGTTTTATCCTCAGCGAGTCTCACCCTGTAGCGTTAATCCACACACACTTTCTCACATCACTTATTTTTTATTCAAGCCTCTTTTTTAATACTTTTTCCCCCTGAATCTCAGCTGCTTTGACTCTCTCTCTCCCTCTGTGACTTAAGGCTGTTGCTTTTAAATGGCTCCCTTTCTGAGCTCTGTAGTAGGTGGCAGATGGATGGTGAGTATCATACAACAGGTTTTTGAAATCAATGTCAGCAGTGAAATCTAGTCCAGCTATCTTCTCTCCCTTATTCTATTACTCCCTGCTGACTCTGTGGAGCATCACTCTTATTCTGCTCGTCACACTGACTGCTGTGTGGTTTCATCATGCTTCCTAGAGTTTGCCATTTGGCTGACACTTTTTTGACATTTTGAGCTTTTTTCTTCTTTTTTTCTTGGCTCTTCTGATTCTCATCTCACTGCTGCAGGAGAAAAGGCGTCCAGCAGGGCCGTCACTCAACTTTTTACTGGTAAGGGATCATGCGCTGGCAGCTTGGAGACCTCTTCTGGCTGTTTTTTGTCATCACTAACAGCCTGCAATTTCAGCAGGAAAATAAAACAGCAGAAATATGAAAACCACAAAAACAGCAGCATGGTCAAAGCTGAAATTTAAACATACAGTATATTTTAAGGAATACATTTAAGATGGGAGTCTAATTAGAGGCTTGTGTTCTATAACAGTGTGTTTTTATTTTTGTGTGAGTGTATGACTTTTGCTGGTTCTGGTACTACATTTTACTTGAAGCAAATCAGTTTTTAAGACCAAGTAAAGGTGAGAATTTACAGAGTACAATTACTTTAATACTTCAAATATTTCAGGTAGTTCAGATATTTTGGGACACATTTTAAATTCCTGCTCTGTCCAAGCTTTCTTGCTTTTAATAAAACTATCCCAACATATTACGTATGTTTTCTGAAATCCCCTATATGATGAGTCTCTACATATGAAAGTTATATGAAAGATTTTCTATCATATACAAAGAGGAACTGAAAGAAATCTTTAATGGCATGTTTGGTCATATGGTAGAGAGTGTTTTTACTGGGTTAGGTGTTTCTTGCAGTAGCAGGCAGGATGCATTTGGTTCAGCATGATGCAGGATTAAACAAAAATAAAGATCAGCAACAATCTCTCGCAGGAAGCATGGAGGACGTGGGACACCCTGGAGGTGGTGGCAACCCATCGCAGGGCAAATCACACACACTCACATCTCCATTCACACACTACAGACCATTTAGAGTAGAGATGTCAAGCAACAGACAACTTTTCTACTTGAACGTGAAAGATTTTAATCTGTATAACAATTCTGTTATAACTCGATCAGTAAACATACATAACATGAAATTAAAGGAGCTTCAGAATGAATAGTAAAGTAATAATGGATTAATAAATCTTTGGCCATTTCTGTACATTACTGCACAACTCAGCTTTCAAAGAGCTTTTAAAAGTGTACTGTAGGCCTGAATGTATTATCTAAATGAATACCATCTTTGTCTGCTTCTTTGTTTTTCATAAAGTGAGGCAGAAATAAAGTTTGACAGGCGTGACTCGGCAGACAGTCACACCACAGCAGGGTTAGAGTTTAGTTTTTGTCCCAGATTTACTAAGGAGATGTGATATTCAATTATAAAATAGACGTCTGATTACGCCTTTAACTTTACTGTAAAGGCACTTTTAGATTTTAAACTTTAAACCATTTAGTTGGAATGCATTTATTATGTAGGTAAAGCAATCAACATGAATTTAACATATCTTTTGCCATTTCTTTTAGATTCTTTGTTAAGTGTTAAAAAGAATTAGAACTTGAACTCATTTGATTGCTCTAAGGAGCTTGAACCAATGTTCGAAAAACCTCTGCATGGTTTATATACACCGATCAGGTATAACACTGTGAGCAGTGAGAGGTGAAGTGAATAAGACTGAGTATCTCCTCATCATGGCACCTGTTAGTGGGTGGGATATATTAGGCAGCAAGTCAACATTTTGTCCTCAAAGTTGATGTTAGAAGCAGGAAAAATGGACAAGTGTAAGGATTTGAGCTTTGAGTTTGATGAGGGACCAAATTGTGATGGCTAGACCACTGGATCAGAGCATCTCCAAAACTGCAGCTCTTGTGGGGTGTTCCCGGTCTGCAGTGGTCAGTATCTATCAAAAGTGGTCCAAGGAAGGAACAGTGGTGAACCGGTGACAGGGTCATGGGCGGTCAAGGCTCATTGATGGACGTGGGGAGAGAAGACTGGCCCGTGTGATCCGATCCAACAGACGAGCTACTGTTGCTCAAATTACTGAAGATGTTAATGCTGGTTCTGATAGAATGAGGTCAGAATACACAGTGCAGGACGGGTCAGGGCTGTTTTAGCAGCCTAAGGGGGACCAACACAATATTAGGCAGGTGGTCATAATGTTATGCCTTATGATCGGTGTACATTTGAGAACATGTTTGTATTACTAGCATTTTAAAAGCTCGTAGTGAAACTTGCAGTTGCCCAAGTCTACATTTTTTTGTTGTTATTTAACATTACGTATTTACTAAAATATTTCAGTTTTAATGGTTTGTTCACTTGGGACTTTGAGGATTATTATTATTTGATTTTCAGAAATTCAGATATAATCAATTATTATCTTATTATTATAATTATTAGGACTCTACGATACCAACGAACAGAGCAATCATGATGTAAACATGATGTAAACCTACATGTATTTAGTTCTTTATCAATAATTACCACAAGATGAAAATAATACCACAAGAAGACTGAGAAGGTTGCATCACTACATTAGTGATATGAGCTCAGCTCCTCTCCTGGGGATTTGCTGCCTTACACAGTTCCCTGCTCCTAACTCTCATCATTGTCCTTTAGATGGTAAATGTGAAGAAAACTTAAAACCTAAAAACACTGGCTTTTTTTAGTTTTCATAAAAGCACTTGTGTGATGTATGAGCACTAAAATTTTAGATCTTATTTCTTTACCTTTAAACATAATTTTGTTTACATTGTTGATGGTTATGCATTGACATACTATTATTATTTAATAATGTGTTCATCTAAGCAAAGTGGAACACCAATCTTTACTCGACATTATCTTTGTGTGTCTATGTTGCTAGATATGAATAGTACCACAGATACAAACAACTTACTACACTCAGCATTCAGAGCCACTTACATTTTTATCTCATTTTAATGAGAGCTAATGGTTAAGGACCACACTCAATAGCCCAGCAGTGGCAGCTTGGAAGAACCTAGGATTTGAACTCATAACCTTCTGATCACTAGCCCAACACCTTAACCACTAAGCTACCACATACCCAGCTTTACTCTGCAAAGTGAAAATAGTCAGTGTCCACACCTGTGCAAGCTGTCCCATGAGCAAATGTTCAAGAAGAAAGATCAGGAAATATTATCCAGAATGTTATAACATTACATGTGCTCTTCATCAGGGGGTACCCCTGGGCAGAAGTAACACCAGGAGTGTTGGAGTCTACTGCATCACTGTAAGCAAAATCACAAAAAAACCACACAAAATATAAGGCAATGCATGTTTTCTATTTATCTGGCTGGGTTTTTCTCCAGGTTCTCCTGGTTCCTCTGACCTCTCAAATGATGCATTAGTTGTGTGAATGTGGTTATCCCATACAGAATGTGTTCCCGCTTCATGCTTGGCTGCTACCCTGACCTGATAATAATAATAATAATAATAATAATAATAATAATAATAATAATAATAATAATAATAATAATAATTTATCAGGACTTACCACCAGATGGAAACACTACCACCACAACTGCTGGACAAAATTACACACTGAACTGTTTTACTTTTTTTGTTTTTTATTTTTAACAAAACCAACTCAGGCCAGCACTGTCTTTGGTTGTGAGAATGTGCAGTTATTAAAGTTTATATATTTTGTCCAAAAAGAAGACAAAGTACTCCAAAATTCAGCATTCCATCACATTGAAATACAAAAAGAACCACGAGCAGCTTTAAGGAACCTAATGTGAAGTGTTCAAATGGGAAACACAGACCTCTGTAGGGCAGGGGCCCTTAGGGACCTGGGGTTTCTTACTCCTGGACTTATGCAAATAAAGTGGTCATGCTCGAGTTCTTCATTTTACAGGAAACTAACCACGCTGTTGTGACGATGTACACGTGTCTAGTTTATTATTATTTCTAAAAGTGAGTGCAAATTATTTGTTTTGTCATTTCTACCGAAGCACCTATTCTGGCCCCGGTGCCCACAGCATGGTGGCGGTGACGTCACTGCCCGGGGTTTCCATCTCCACTGGCTCCGGTTTGAGTGTGTGAGCTCGCGACGGCGTCATGGCGGAGGCCGGCTGTTGTAGCACTCACGGCTGAAATGCCTTCTAGCTTGTCCTGGGTCTTCTTCTTGCGGATTACAAAGAAATTTCAAACGCAGACATTTTTTGGAAGTCGGGAAACGGGGACCTAAATAAGATCGACTCCGTAGAAAAAGTTGGAGTGTTTTGGGCTGCTTTCTCTCTCACTCACACAGGGAGCTAGCCTAGCCGCGGTTAGCTGCTAACGCTAACTGGGTGAGGAAAACAAGAAAAAAGGACAGCCGAGTTTCGGCTACGGAGCCGACTGGCGCCCGCCGGAGCCAGGTAACGACACAAAGCGAAATGAGGCTCAACTCTGCATTCATTTTACTTTAAGATCTGTAGCTATTCATTCATGAGCACTGGGCTAATATTTCAGATGTGTGGAATTATGCAGTAATGAAGTGGAGTCGCGGTGCGTATTTTGGGAAGTTGCTTTCTTCACCCTCGTTACTGAGCACTGGTAGCGGTTAAGGACACTGAGCGAAGGCTGAAGATGCAGTGCGGGAATTAGCGTTAGCCTGCATACACGAGCGGCCATCAAACTTAAACAGTGTTTTATAAAAACATCAGGGAAATTCAGAGCCTTTCCTCGGACCTTTCTGTATAGAGATGTAAGTCTGTAGTATATAATACGACTCTGAGTCAAAAAAGTCAGCTAAGTTACTTCTCCGAGCCAAACTCTGTCGGTTTTAGTTAGCCGTTAGCTTTTAGCTTAGCAGACTTGCTCGGTGGCTAGTTAAATTGAAATATAACGCTAAGCGCCTGTTTTCTGCGCCGAGTAAATGAGCAAAAAACTAAAAGAGGCGTATATATTGATATTCACTCAGGAGTTTACTGTTTTTTTGTGATATTCAGCACAACATTGTGTTAGCAAAATAGCTAACACGCCGCACTCACTGGTAGAGTGTAGCTAGCTGTGCTGTGTTTAGCTAATGTGCTAACGCAACTTTTCGTCAAGAAAACACGATTTTATGCGTTAGCTTGTTAGCTCAGTCGGCTAGGCAGCGGTTGATAGGCTGGATTTAAAATGTACCGCGAATTGTAAAGCTAGCTTTGGTGAAAGTATATTAACTTTACTCCAAAGACAGAAAACTACAACGGGTTGATTCTTTTTGTTTGTTTTAAACCTTGAGGCGCTATATTAGAGCTTGCATAATCTCTTTTGTCGGCATTCCTCGGCATGGACATCCCCAGGATGGGTGTTGTTACTTTGTCCGCCGGTTACAGCGCTCTGCTGGGCTTTATTGTCCACGGGAGTCCCCCTGCTTAGGCCTAACGAACAGGCCTGAGCGCTTCCACACAGGAGACTTTTCTCTAATGTTGACCGCAATCATTTGTCCATTTTTATAATAGTATACAATGGAAAGTGAAGTTATTCTTTTTCTTTTAGTTCCTAGACGTTTCAGTTTGACTTTTATCATTGAAAAGCTTTTTTTTTGGTTTTTAAATAAGAAGTATGTTCACAGTGATCTGGAAGTGTGACTATATCTGTACCCTTTTGCTTCATACTCTGTTGTAATTTCCCTTATACGCAAAACTCTTAGGGTTTTTTTTTTTTTTTTTAATGAAAATATACTTTAGTTCAGTTAAAAATCTCACTATAGTGCTAAACTGACATTTGTCTTTTTCTCTATTAAATAAAGTAACCATCATGTTTTATTTCTACAGGTGAGCACCTCTGTACAAAGGTGGACCTGGTCAGGCCAAATAGCAAAGATAGGTAGTTTTGGAGACCTACATATTTAAACCACAGCCATGGACGGCCGCAGTGAAGATGAAAGTGTGAGCAACAGCAGTGGAGATTCCAGGTAAAGAAAACTAATATTCTTAGTAGAAGTTAACGTTGGCAGAGCATTTCTGTAACTGTGCATGTAGTAAGACTTTAATCACTGTATTTTGGTTCAGTCAGTTTCTTGAGCACCTCCCAACAATCACCCCCAATAAAACAGTTGAAGTATGGCTCTAAAATGACCACTGCAGAGGTGATTTGATGTTCCAACATTAACAGGCGACCAATTGAACCCCTCTTCTGATTTCACTTTTTTAAACAAAGTTTCCTAAAAAACAATCTTAAATATATATTCCTCTTGGAATTTGGTAGGTTTGCGTGTTTGTTTATAGATTCAAGTTGTGCCATATCCATGTAGGTGTGATTGAAGGAAAATTATTCAGCCATATATCTAAATTGTTTTCTCTGTTCAGTGTGTGTGTGTTTTTCCCTTTCTAAAGCCTGCAGTGTGGTTTATGAGTAAATATTGAACATGTTTTGTTAATCAGGTTAACAGTATGGTAGAGGATTTTACAATGTCATCTTTGCAGATCTGTATTTTTTTCCCTGTCATTTGGATTGATGATAGAGATGTCAGAGAACATGCTGTGCTGTTTTCTTTTGTGTTCAAATTAAAGTGGCTCTGTTGCGTCTTAACATAAAAATTGTTTGTGTTTCAGTAACTCGGACGATGAGTCTGGGTCTGGGTCTGGATCTGGTTCCGGCTCTGGTTCCAGCTCCAGTAGCAGCAGCTCCAGTAGCAGCCAGTCAGGGAGCAGCGACTCAGGAAGTGGCTCAGACTCAGGCAGCCAGTCTGATTCTGACTCTGAAAAGTCCAAAGGGAAGAATGGTCAGAACAACTCGGCCAAGATTGATTCATCAGAAGTGAGGCTTTATGATTTATTTTGACAGTTTAATCACATATCTCATTTTGTGGTCAGAGGTTGGTGCTAAAATATTGAGTTCACAGCACATGTGAAAATGAAGGTCATTGTTAATTGTTAGTGAGAACGTACAACCTACCAGATTATCGGATTAGTTAAGGTGAATATCTACCTATCCACCTGATGTAAATTTACAACATGCTCATGTAGGTGCTGGCTTCCATTTATTGTTAACCACTCTGGACATTTACAGTCAGACTATTCCTTTAAACCTGGTGCTAAACTAAAGCCAGCTTTAAGGTATAATCCACCCTAAACCAGTCCTTGGTAATGTACAGTAACATGAAATAAAATATTTCTACTTTCTTCCCCCTTGTTGAAGTTTTGGAAGTCTAATCCCAGTATCCTGGCAGTGCAGAGGTCAGCTATGCTCAGGAAGCAACAGCAGCAGCAGCAACAACAGCAACAGAGCTCCTCAAACAGTGACTCAGATGAGGTAGGACCTTGCAGGACAGCATTTCCGGCTGCTGTTTTGATTTACTTTTGCTGTTATCTTCACATTCTTGGATCATTTTGTTTATTCACTTTTTTAATCGTGTATTTGGTTTTTGCTGGGCTGATGCTGATTATTGTGATTGCATCTGCATGAATACATATTATAGACTTCAAAATGTGTACCATAGGATTGGCATAATAATGACCTTGCAAAAGCCTGAATGTATGTAATTTGTGTGTGTGTTTATTGTTAAGGAATCCTCTAGTAGTGATGACTCAGATGATGACTCTTCAAGGAAGCGAAAGAGTAAAGGGTGAGTCTAGTCATTAAGCATCGAATCAAAGATTCTTTCTATTAGGATACTTCTCAGTCATTCATGAACTTTTAAATGATTTTCTGGGTGACAGGACTGGTTCTGACTCCGATTCTGGGTCTGGCTCAGAATCTGGTTCAGGGAGTGACTCGTCCAATTCTTCAGCTGAGGAAGAGGCAGAGAACAGTGAAGAGTCTGTTTCAGACTATGAGCCTAGCCACAAAGTTAAAAGCAGGAAGCCACCTAACAAGTATGGCAATATGTAATTTCTTGTAAAGTCAGCATACTTTGAGATTTCAAGTTGATCTTTGCACAGAATAGCTTCTGTTATTTCTGAATACGCTATAAGTCTTATGTCATTGGTGCTTCATCCTCTGGAATGCGCATTAACGCACCTGTTGTTTAAATAATGGCATAGGTATTCATAGAATGTCTAAAAAGCATTGAGCTCAAATAGTTTCTCTCTTGTATAATATTCAAAGCTAAGCCCCAACAGCATCTTTGCTCAGTTTTACACACTGGACTGAAAATATAGTGAGCTTTATTTTGATCTAGTGTGTTTGCAGCCATTAGGTCTGCCATGTCCACATGATCATGAAGAGGATAGGATGACCCAAATTATTCTTTGCTCAGATAATCAGCTTTTGTATACTAATTCATTGCTTTTAAGAGCCACTAGCCAACTAGAACAACAGGCTGAAAATAAAGAAGTACATAATAGCATAGCTTTGAAATCATTCTAAAACAGAATAGGAGCCCAGAATGTTTATGCTCATGTGAGAAAAATGCTGTTTGATTTAGTTATTTATTTATTTCACTTATCGTATTTCTGATCCCTCAGGACCAATGCCAGAAATGGAAAAAAGAAGGTTTCAAAAAAGAAGCCCTCTGCCTCTTCGTCAGATGAGGAGGACGACTATAAAAAGGCTCTGGCTGGTCCTCGGAGGCAGGCTACAGTGAATGTCAGCTATAAAGAGGATGAAGAACTGAAAACAGACTCTGATGACCTGGTGGAGGTGTGTGGTGAGGATGTCCCACCACCTGAGGAGGATGAGTTTGAGACTCTGGAAAGGGTGATGGGCATGAGAATAGGACGAAAAGGAGGTAAATATTTTGCTGAAGTTTGTCCATTTTTTGTTTACAGATTGCTTGTCATTTGAAATCTAGCTTCATGCCATTATACAGTCATTCTGTTTCAAAATTTTTCTCATTTTGGTCTGTGAAGTTTGTTGATTGCAGATGTGCACACAAATACAAACTGTACATTACTTCCTGTTTGCTGCTTACAGCCACTGGGGCTACCACCACAGTCTATGCGGTTGAGGCTGATGGTGACCCTAATGCCAACTTCAACCCGAACAAGCAGCCAGGAGATGTGCAGTACCTAATCAAATGGAAAGGCTGGTCACACATTCACAACACCTGGGAGACAGAGGAAACTTTGAAGCAGCAGAACGTGAAGGGCATGAAGAAACTGGACAATTTCAAAAAGAAGGAGCAGGAAAAGAAGAAGTGGTAAGGTTTTTGTCTGTGGTGTGTTAACATTTCAGAGCTCTTTGCTTGTAATGGTGAAACCAGAAAGATTGGTTACATTTTCCCAATCAATGCAGGCTTAAAGCAGCTTCACCTGAGGATGTGGAATACTTTAACTGCCAGCAGGAGCTCATGGATGACCTGCATTCACAGTATCAGCTTGTGGAGAGAATTATTGGTAAGGAGATACATGACCATTCATTTTGTTTATTTAAGAATTTGCATACTGTATGGTTCTTGCATCAACTACATATTAATACATGCATTTCCATTACTTTTGCAAGGCCATTCAAATCAGAAGTCAGCAGCAGGCTACCCAGACTACTTATGCAAATGGCAAGGGCTTCCATATTCAGAGTGCAGCTGGGAAGATGGGGCACTTATTGCTAGAAAGTTTCAGAAGTGCATAGATGCCTACATGAGCCGGAACCAGTCCAAAACAATCCCCTACAGGGACTGCAAGGTAACCGATTAAAATGACTGGAGTACTCTTAAAGGCCTAATGAAAATTTAATAAATCTGTGCTCTGCAGTCTTATTTAATGGCTCCATGCAGTGAAGGAATGTGCGCTCTTGTTCAGGCTTTAAAGCTGAGGCCGCGGTTTGTGCCTATGAAGAAACAACCTCATTATATCGGCGGGGAAGGACTTGAGCTTCGAGACTACCAGCTGGACGGCTTAAACTGGATGGCACATTCGTGGTGCAAGTATGTTCAGCTGTACATCATTTGTTCTGTTTTCTACGAAGATTTGGTAAATAGCACAGAAATAGCACTGCTTGGTAAATAGCGCTGTTACATGGTTAAATGGTTTGCTTGAGGAGAAAGACTTCAATTCAAACCATGTTTTCAGTTCTCCAGAGTAATAGACTTGTTTAAAGAGTTACAGACTGCTTTGCAAATGTAAATGAATATCAAAATTGTATATAAGTCAGGCTTTGTTTGTAGTGTTTGAGTCACGTTAATTATTTTGCTCTTCTGTCAGAGGGAACAGTTGTATTCTAGCAGATGAGATGGGACTTGGAAAGACCATTCAGACCATCTCCTTTCTGAACTATCTGTTCCATGAGCACCAGCTCTATGGACCGTTTCTACTGGTGGTACCCTTGTCTACACTCACCTCCTGGCAGAGGGAAATCCATCTCTGGGCCCCACAGATGAATGTGGTTGTCTACCTGGGTGACATCAGCAGTAGGAACATGGTAAGATAGAGCACACTAAAGGCAAGCTTTACACACTGTGATATTATTTGTTATTTAGTAATTGTGTCATAATTCTATTCGCTGTGAAATTAAATAACTGCCCACATTATTATTAAAATATTACAACGCAGATTTACATTTGACATTTTCAGCTAACATGCATTCCTTTCTCTGATTGTTTTTGTTGCTTGGAAATATCAAGTTTTAAGGGTTTAATACATTATGTTTAATTTATTAATAATTTATTGAACTTCTTTAGATCAGAACACATGAGTGGATGCATACCCAGAACAAGCGGCTAAA
This sequence comes from Hemibagrus wyckioides, assembly GCF_019097595.1. NCBI lineage: Eukaryota > Metazoa > Chordata > Actinopteri > Siluriformes > Bagridae > Hemibagrus > Hemibagrus wyckioides. Next base: position 483,923 of record NC_080725.1, read on the forward strand.
GTTAAACATTCTTCTCACTACATATGAAATCCTTCTGAAAGATAAGGTATGACATTAAAATGATTAAAAAAATGGTTTCTCTCATATTCCTATTAGGTTTCTTTTCTCTGTCGCTTGTTTACTTTCAATTATGAATTTCAGTTTCATTTCCTTTGGTTTCAATACTCATACAGCGGTGTAGTAGATATGTTGTTTTAAATGGCTCATGTGTCTTTCTTTAGTCATTTCTGGGGAACGTGAATTGGGCGTTCATCGGTGTGGACGAGGCCCACCGGCTGAAAAATGATGATTCCCTTTTGTATAAGACCATGATTGAGTTTAAATCCAACCATCGGCTCCTAATCACAGGAACACCTCTGCAGAATTCCCTCAAAGAGCTATGGTCACTCCTTCACTTCATCATGCCTGAGAAGTATGAACTGCCTATACAACATTGGCATTTGCCTTTTATTTGCAAAGTTATTATTATTATTTGCGGTTATTTTTTTTGCTTTTGAGCTTTATTTGGATTTATAGTTTCACTAAGATTTAATTAGGTGATTTGGCTTTCAGGTTTCACTCATGGGAGAGGTTTGAAGAAGAGCATGGTAAAGGCAGAGACTCGGGCTACACTAGCTTGCACAAGGAGCTGGAGCCTTTCCTGCTACGCAGGGTCAAAAAGGATGTGGAGAAGTCCCTACCTGCCAAGGTGGAACAGATACTCAGGGTGGAGATGAGTGCCATCCAGAAACAATACTACAAGTATGACAGCTTCAAATGGACTTTTGACTGCTCACATTCTTGCTCGTCTATTCAGTAAAGCAATTAAACATTTATAGACATTCCAATTGCTTTTGGCAAGTTCTGCACTTTCTTCTGCTCAGTGAAACTGAGTAGTCACTGATTAGTAGATGATAAAATACATATTTTTCATAGGTGGATCTTGACAAGAAACTACAAGGCACTCAGCAAAGGCACGAAAGGAAGCACGTCTGGTTTCCTCAACATCATGATGGAGCTGAAGAAGTGCTGTAACCACTGCTACCTCATCAAACCGCCAGAGGACAATGATTTCCACAACAAAACAGAGGCCTTGCAGGTATGTCACCTGTCTGTTGACAACTGTTAGAGCAATACTATCTGATAATTATGCACCTGATATTTAGGAGCTATGGCCTACTGTAATTCTGTATAACGTATAATGATTTTGGTAATTATTTATAATTATATTATATACTAAATTATAGTATTGGTAATGTGTAATTATTACATAAGTTGTGTAATGAATCTCACTTCATTGTTTTGGTCAATGATTTTATGAGATATTTGTCAAGAAAGTGGAGGGGGGCAGTAAAAATGAATAAAACCCTGAAATTTCATGTTTTCTGCAGCACCTGATCCGCAGTAGCGGGAAGCTGGTACTTTTAGACAAGCTTCTGGTGCGGCTGAAGGAGCGTGGCCACCGTGTGCTCATCTTCTCCCAGATGGTTCGGATGCTGGACATCCTTGCAGAGTACCTGAAGAGCCGCCAGTTCTTATTCCAGGTGAACATTTGTGCACTTGCCTGAGTTTGTGTTTAACCAGTGGAATTCACAGTTCTTGAAAAATACTATCTACAATCAGCTGATAATTGTGCTGTCTTGCAGAGGTTGGATGGTTCCATCAAAGGTGAGATGAGGAAGCAGGCACTGGATCATTTCAATGCAGAAGGATCTGAGGTATTTACAGAAATTCTGTACTCTTTTGTATGGTATGAGTAAGTGTTGTGTTATCAAACTGGACATGAACATCTGTTGGGGTTTTTTTTTTTTTTTCCCTCTCCACCTTTCTCCAGGATTTCTGTTTCCTCTTGTCCACGCGAGCAGGTGGCCTGGGCATTAACTTGGCTTCTGCAGATACTGTGGTCATCTTTGACTCGGACTGGAACCCCCAAAATGACCTGCAGGCTCAGGCAAGAGCTCACAGGATTGGGCAGAAGAGACAGGTAAACCACATAGTGCTTTTTTATACTCCTTTTTCATTATTACTCTGCTCACAGCAGATGATCTGTGATACAAGTTCTGTTCTTGTAAATAAGGTCATCATTGCTCATCATTACACTTTTAATTTATTAAGCTTTTATTGAAAGATTTACCAGCTGTTATGTTATGCAATGTTTTTAAAACTTAATCTAAATATATATATTTTTTTTTTCCAGGTTAATATTTATCGTTTGGTGACTAAGGGGTCTGTGGAAGAAGACATCATTGAGCGAGCTAAGAAGAAGATGGTGCTGGACCACCTTGTTATTCAGAGGATGGACACTACAGGGAAAACAGTCCTTCATACTGGTGCTGCTCCTTCCAGGTAACTTTACAGCTCAGCGTTATTGGTTTGTTATAAATCACTTATTTCTGATTTAATGGAACCTCAAGGCCTACTATTCTAGGGGTTATGGAGTCATCACTATAATGTTTAAAACCCCTGACTCTGTATATCAACATGGGTTCACAACCAAAGTGCCACAGTGGTTTTATTGTTTGTCTTTTATCCTTTGATTTCAAAAGCAGTTCCACCCCTTTCAATAAAGAGGAGCTGTCTGCTATTTTAAAGTTTGGTGCTGAAGAACTTTTTAAGGAGCCAGAGGGAGAAGAACAAGAGCCACAGGTATGTTGATTTACAGTCAGATATAATCCATAAAATACGGTGACTCTGTTTAGTCTAAACAGAAATCAGAGTGATGTATATTTAAAAAAAAATTCTGTAGGAGATGGATATTGATGAGATTCTGAAGAGAGCAGAGACCAGGGAAAATGATCCTGGTCCATCTACTGTGGGAGAAGAGCTACTTTCACAGTTCAAGGTCTGTAAATTTATTCTGATTTGTCAGGGCTCTCTCCTGTCTGCAAAACGGTCTGAATCTAGAGGCGCTATCACCACTTTGAGTTAATCAATTCTTCTTCCATCCTCCAGGTGGCAAATTTCTCCATGATGGAGGAGGAAGATATAGATATGGATGGAAATGGCAACCAGAAGAACTGGGATGCAATTATTCCAGAAGAGCAGCGAAGGAGACTAGAGGAAGAGGAGAGGCAGAAGGAGCTAGCAGAGATCTACATGTTGCCCCGCATGAGGAACTGTGCCAAACAGGTTAGAGGAAAATCACAGTAACTTTGCCTCAGAGAATGTGGTTTATAACATTGTTTTATGTTTTGTTTTTTTTGTTTGTTTTTTTTAGTTCAGTCTTATATAGATCTTAGAAATGCTGGAGATTTGTTATGTCTAAATCAGATTGGCTCTAAGGTCTTTTCTGAAATCAAAATTCATTCACAAATCTGTCTTGCTTGGTGTTATTACATTATGTAGACAGATTAATTGGTAGAAAAAGGGAAACTGAATGTGACTGGTTTCATTTAATCTCTTAGAAAATAAACATGTGTTGCACTTAGCCAGTCACTTTTTTGTCTGGCTTGTTCTGTTCGGCTGAAGGCATCCGGAAAAAGAAACAAAAAAGAACATAGAGGAAATTAGGTCCAATTATTTCATGCTAAATGTCCTTGGTCATCTTTAGACAATTTGAATTACAAAAGGTCATTGTGTGGATGTATGTAACACTGAATCTTTGTAGCAATGCTGACATGTTATAATGATTCACTGGTTTTTAGATAAGCTTTAACGGTAATGAGGGCAGGCGGAGTCGAAATAGAAGATATTCTGGCTCCGACAGTGACTCTGCATCAGACCGAAAGAGACCCAAGAAGCGAGGCAGACCACGAACTATTCCTCGAGAGAACATCAAGGGCTTCACTGATGCTGAAATACGAAGGTAAACATCAGTTCCTTGATGCTGTTAAGCCCCAAACCTCAACCACTTAAACATGAAACTCCCTTCTTGAAATTAGTATTTTAACTGTCTCCAAAAGTTTTAGTCACTATCTTGCTTTTTTCCTGCATAGATTTATCAAGAGCTACAAGAAATTTGGCGGTCCTTTGGAAAGGTATTTTCAATTATAAAATAAATCATTTCTAGTACAGTTTCTACCACACATTTTCCCTTGTCCTCACTGACTTTATGTAACAGGCTGGACGCTATTGCCCGGGATGCTGAGCTGGTGGATAAATCGGAGCATGACCTGAGGCGGTTAGCAGAGACTGTACACAATGGCTGTATAAAAACCCTGAGGGAAAATCCATGTGGACCAGAAAAAACCTCAGGTATATATGGATTATGTGCAGTTTTGATTTAGTGACTTGTCAGTAAGCAGTGTATTTCTGAGAACTTGCTCATCATAACCTTTATCAACTTTTGTGTTTTTAGGAGGCAGGCGTGGGAAGGTGAAGGGACCTACCTTTAGGATATCAGGTGTTCAAGTCAATGCTAAGCTAGTTATCTCACATGAGGAGGAATTGGCCCCTTTGCACAAAGCCATTCCTGCTGACCCAGAGGAGAGGAAGAGGTATCTTACTGTTATCTTTATAAATATTATACATATAGCATTTTAAAAGATTTGATTCCGGTTCATAATTGCAACTCTTAAATCATTATTTTTTTTTATATGCTATGTGCTTAAACTGAGCTCCATTTGCACAGATATATGCTTCCTTGCCATGCAAAGGCAGCTCATTTTGATGTTGAGTGGGGCAAAGAAGATGACTCCAGCCTTCTTATTGGGATTTATGAGTATGGCTATGGGAGCTGGGAAATGATTAAGATGGACCCAGACCTCAACCTCACCCACAAGGTACAAAAATGAACTTTTGGTTTTTAACTTGTTAATTTAGGAACATTGATTTGATTTCTTTGTTTTCAATTTGTTAAATTGTCACTGGTACAAACAGCTTTTACCAGACGACCCTGATAAGAAACCACAGGCCAAACAGCTGCAGACACGAGCCGACTACCTCATCAAATTACTCATCAAGGACCTCGCCAAAAAGGAGGCCCAGAGGCAAATGGGCACGGTGAGAACTCTATTTTGTTCTGAATAACTGTTAACAGTGAGTATGGTTATGACTCTTTTTTGTTTGGCTGTGCTTTTAACCTGCCATTTTCCCCATTTGTGACTAATGCTGTGTTTAGTTTTTAAGCCACAGATAGATGTACTTGTACATACAAAAATCATTTTTGAATATGCTCTTTTTTAAAATACATACGTTATGCTATAACATTGCAAACATTGGATCAAAGTGTGTTCTTGTATTGAAATTGCATCTGGAGATTTAATTATTGTCGCAGGTGGCAGCAGTCCTTTAGTCTCTTTCAGCTTCAGTTACATGAACAGAATGCCTAGTCGAGCTGTACCAGTAATCCAGCCTGTGGGGAACTTTCTTCTTTAACCCTTGAATTTGCCACTGAAAACAACATAGCTAACATAGGTGGAAATATCATAGCATTGCCCTTGTGAAGTAGCTAACATACTTGAAGTAGAATATAAGGCAGAGTAGGGGTGGTGGCAGCTCAAGTGGTTAATGGATCTGGGTTGTCCACCCGAAGATCGGGGTTCAAGCCCCAGCACCACCAAGCTGCCACCATTAGGCCCTTGAGCAAGGCCCCCAACCCACCCTGGTCCAGGGGCACTGCATCATGGCTGACCCTGTCTGACCCCAACCTCCAGGGATGAAGAAAGAATTTCACTGTGCAGTAATGTATATGTGACGGACAACTTATTTTGGAATTTTACTTAGATTGTCAGAAAATTTTAGCATCTCGGTAAGTCAGTTGACTTCAATATCAAAGAGACATGTCTTGGTGCCTGCTTTCAGGCTACACAGAGTTGAAGAGCAGACTGATTTCTAAAAAATATAACATTAGTTTTAAGCTGCAGGTCACCAGAATTGCTGACCAACAAGGTCTAAATTTTAATTACTGAACTAAATTAGCCATATGGCTAAAGCATTGAAGTGTATGTGCTCCATGATAAGTGTTAGAATAGCAGCCCATATTTTTAAGAACAAGTCAACTATTTGTGCATTCTGTCAAACGGGATACCAGGCCATGTTTATCAAAACTCAGATTTTACATTTTTAGAATTTACAACAAAATATTTAAATATAGTTTAAAAATTATAGGATGATTGCATAATTTTTATGTTCATTGCTCAAAGCACTGCATATTATATATTGTGTTGGGAATTGATGCTATTTTACCAGAGTCTTAAATGTTTTCCACTAACCTCTTTGCTTCAATATTACCTGTTACATCAATATGTAATAATAATAGTAGACTTGTTCTGAAATGGCGAAGATTTCTTTTATTAATCCAATAATACACTCGGTTTTATAAAATGGCAGCTGCACGTTCTATATTGCTGTTGAGTATATAGAGGTGCATGAGTGTGAGCAGCTTTACAATGTATGTAGTGACGAGATGTTAATCTGTGTGTATATAATTATGCTTTGAGAAATTGTGCAGCCAATATTCTGTCCTGTTTCCATCATGTACCCTATCATCATTAGCATTTACCCACAATCTGCCATTTTAATGGTTAATTCACATTAGTAGATTTGCCATTGGAACTTTTTTGTGCTACAGGCTAATTCCCGAAAGAGGAAGCCACGAGGAAAGAAGAACAAAACTGTGAAACCGAAAGTGGATGAAGTTGTCAACAGTCTGTCTTCTGCGCCTCCGTCAGAGAAGAGCTCAGAAGATGAGGATGACAAGGAAGATGAAAAGGTCTGTATTGCTGATGGGTACATTGCTGGCTGTTTTGTCTTTTTTGCAGTTGATATTTTTTTTGGATGTACGTAAGTGTTTGTTTTTTTTTTGCCTGCTATTTTGTTATAGCCATTCAAGTGACCAACAATTTGTCCACCCCAGATCCTGCCCATTTCTGTCCTATCACATCTTTATTTGGCTAGTTAGTTGGTTAGTTAAGGGAAGTTATATTACAAACATTCAGTTTGTAGTTTACTTTATTTTACCAGTGATTAAGTCTTAAGTCTAATCTTTTTTGCTTCATTTGAGGAAGAGTTTCTAATTAAACAAGAGGAACACAAAACCTTGTTTATTTGTAAAGATTAATGTTGATGATGATGATAATTGTAAGATGTGAACATTGCTTCAGGTTAGAAGATTAAAAGCACTGATGCTATGTCATATTTTTATTCTCCCTTAAAAGGATTCCCCACCCACCAAGCCACCACCCAACAGAAGGGGGCGAGCTTCCGATCGTGCGGTAAAGGAAGAAGATGATGATGAAGAAGAAGACGAAGAGGAGGAGGAGGAGGAAGAGGAGGAACCAGAGCCAGAACCGCGTATCAAAGAGCCGGAGGAGAAGGAGATAAAAGAGAGAGAGAATAAAAAAGACATTAAAAAAGAGAAGAAAGAGGATGGTCGGGACAGCAAAGAGAAAAAGGAACCCAAAGAGAAAAAGGAGAGCAAGCCTGTGGAGTACAAAACAGAGGAATCCTTTACAGAGAAGGTAATTAAAAAAAACCTCTATTTAATTCTGTAAAAAAGGATAAGCCTGTATAACGTAATGTACCCTGGATCGTATACATCTTTATTTATTTATTTATTTATTTATTTATTTATTTTACTTACCAGACTCCAGAGATAAAAGCTGAAGCTCGGGACAAGAGCAAAAAGGCAGACACGCCCATCCATATAACTGCTGGAGGAGAGAATGTTCCGGTCTCTGAGGAATCTGAGGAGCTTGACCAGAAGACCTTCAGCGTGGTGAGTCGCAGCTAACTGCAGTTTAGTGTTGTGAGCTGCATCATTTGGTTCATAGACGTGTATAAAATCAGAATGCGATACTGATTTAATGGGCTGCTCTGAATTGGAGATGTATTTATTACCCACACCGCAGTATAATCAAATGCTTATTCTCATATAAGATTTTTCTCTGTGTTTGATATTTTAACCTAACGGTGCTTGCTTTGCTCACACATGGTTTAGTAACCAGACATTTCTTTCCTTGCCACTAAATTCACACCAGTAAAATGTTGAACCTTTTGTTTATCAGTGCAAGGAGCGAATGCGGCCGGTAAAGGCAGCCTTGAAACAGCTGGATCGTCCTGAGAAAGGTCTTTCTGAACGTGAGCAGCTCGAGCATACTCGGCAGTGCCTGATCAAAATTGGTGACCACATCACAGACTGTCTAAAAGAGTACACCAACCTTGAACACATCAAGCAGTGGAGAAGGTGTGTGTCGTTTGCTTTGATTCTATATTTTAGCCTGAAGATTTTAATTATAGCAAGTTTATAATCCTTTGTCTCCTCATTACAGAAATCTTTGGATATTTGTTTCCAAATTCACGGAGTTTGATGCAAGAAAACTGCATAAACTGTATAAGCATGCAATCAAGAAAAGACAAGAAAACGCTCAGGTCTGTTTTTGTTTTCAACAGCATTTTATTAACTAATAAGTTTAATATAATACAGCGTCCTCTCTGTGCATGCGTTAAAGAGCAGTGAATGTATTTTAACACATGTATTTTAACAATATTTATGGTTTGTATTAATTTCAGATGGCGGACCAAAACACTAGCACTGTAAATACACAAGCCGTCAGACACACAGGTATGTCTCTTATTGTGTCAGCATAATTATTTTAACAAATATTTAAGTTTTTTAACAAATTTTTAACAAAAATTAGTGTTGAGAGCCGTCACATTTTCTTTTTCGTTCCTGTGTTCTCAGACATTGAGAGGTTAAAGGACTCTCAGCAGGATGAGAGCAGTAGAGACAGCTACAGTTCAGACCGACACCACTCGACCTCACGTAGCCATGACCAGAGCAAAGAACGCCACTCTGGCGATTTGTACAGAAAAAGCTCAGACTCCAGGAAGAGACCATACTCCTCCTTCAGCAATGGCAAAGACCACCGAGAGCGAGACCACTACAGAGAGCGCCAGGACAGCAGGTCAGTCACACACACACACACACACACCCAGTCTTACAGTGGTGTAGTTTAAATGTACTTGTAGATTTGATGTATATAATTAAAGCTTTCCCATTTCATATTATGATGATTTGAACAGAAAACTTGCATCTGATAGCCCTTAGTCTCAATGCATATCAGTTACATATAAATCCATTTTTATTATTCATTCGTTCGTGAAATCTTTCATTTCAGTTATTTTCTCGTTCTTTTATCTTCCTGCAGATACTACAGCGACAGCAAGCATAGGAAGCTAGACGATCACCGTTCTAGTCGAGACAACTGGTCAGACAGCAACAGTAAGGAGCGTGTACACTCGGAGCACCGGTCCAGCTCGGAGCACCGGTCCAGCTCGGAGCACCGGTCCAGCTCGGACTACAGCCACCACAAGACCTCTCGTGACTACCGCTATCACTCAGAATGGCAAATGGAGCAGCGTGCATCGGGTAGCGGGCCGCGTTCTCCTCGAGACCAGAGATCACCCTATGACTCTCGATCGCCCATGGGCCACCGGTCGCCCTTTGAGTACTCTTCTGAGCACAAGAGCACGCCCGAGCAGGTCTGGAGCAGTCGTAGGACATAGCGCTCAATCAGCCATAGATACACAAATGCAGGAAATGCCTTATGGGACTTTTGGCCGCTGTACTGCGCACCTGAGCTTCTCTTTGAGGCTTGGTGCACTCCTCTCTTCTCCAGGCTAAGTTTGAATAACTGGAGAGTGAAAACAAATTACATATTTTTGTATTTAATAGTCCTGCTGCACCATTTCCTAGGTGCAGTAGTGTGAGGTTTCATTTTTAATTATTTTTATAAAGTGACTACTTTTTTTTTTTTTTTTTTGGTTATAAAAGAATCCTAAACGCTCGTGTTCCACCGCCGCCTGCGACAGTGGATCCTAGCATTGACTTAACCACGTTTGTAATGCAGCTCTTGACTTAAAACAGAAGTGTTTGAACTGAGGAAACTAGCATGATGTCCTGTCTTGATGCTGGGCTGAAACTAAAAGGGTCTCTCTTCTGAGCAGCCTGAAGGACTGGGGTTCACCTTCCAAAGTACCTCGTTTACAATTTTTTTTTTTTTTTTTTTTTTTCCTCATGTGACCACCATGCCGTCTTTTTGTTTATCTTTGCATCATGCTTGAATTATTTAATTCTCAGCTGTAACATAATCTGGATTCTGTTTTGCAAGCGTCTGAAAATGTCCTTTTCGTAAAATTGTACTACTGTAAATTATTGTATAAAAGTAAATTGAATGGGCTTTTTCTTCTCAGGCTTTTTTCTTTAAACTAGTCGTTCCCTTTCCCCACCAACTCAGGCTTTTTTTGTCAGTTGTATTGATTTAACGTTTATGTCCTTAGGACAAACGATGTAAATGATGTTATTTACAGTGTAATTTGGGGAAAGGAGTAACTAATCTATTTGTGTATTCCTGTGAAAAAAAAAAAAACTTCCTTCAATCCCGGTTTGTTTTTCTTTTTCAAATTCACATGCTTGTCTACAAGTTGTTTAGCAAAAAAAATAAACACACATGGCCTCGCTGAAAAGGCGAACACCAATGTCAGGAAAAGCTGTGAGGGGTGAGATTATAGTTAGAGGCACTTATGTGAACTTGAAATAGTTGTTTTTCAATGAAATTCCATCTTTCTCTCTCTTTTTTTTTTTTTTTTTTTTTTTTAACTTGCATAAATGTAGGCAATAATGTAAAATCTTCTATGCAGCCCAGGTGTATTTCTGGTGAACGGCCCAATCAAGTCATAATGCTGTTACAGTACACACTGTATATAGATCTGCTCTATATTTCAAATCAAATTTACACTGAAAATGCATGGATTTTTTTAAAGAATAATTGTTTTATATAATTGTTTATAAAGTCATTAAACTCGAATCACTGTTTTCACCTGTACCATGGTTGTTGGCATCCGTTTTGAAAGGCCTGGAAACTGCATAATCAGTGTTAAATAACACGTTCCTCAGGATGAATAAGTGTGAGAGTGTGTGTGTGTGTGTGTGTGTGTGTGTGTGAGTGTGAGCTTTAATGTTTTTCCACTGCATGAGGTACTAGAAGTAACAGAAGGAGTAACGCTCCAGAACTCGGGGGCGGGGCTAGCAGCACCGTCCGTTCCTCACTGGCTGGACACACGGCGTCATATAAAGCGCGACACCATAAACACAAAAACAGACGCCATTTTTGGGGAAAACATTTCAGAGTAGATGTTTCGTGAAAATGGAGAAAACGGAGCCGTGGCACAACAAAGAGACCAAGACACTCATAGGCATCTGGTCAGAGGATGAGGTGCAGCGGGAGCTGGAAGGTACTGTAAGAAATCAAAAAGTGTTTCAGAAAATCTCCCAGCGCATGTGGGAACTGGGTTACAGCCGCAGCCCGGATCGATGTCGAGTCAAAATCAAAAAGCTGAAGCAGGACTACAGAAGACTGAAAGAGTACAATAAAAGGAATGGGATGAACCCCAAAACAAACCAGTGGTACGAGGCGCTGGATGCTGTTCTGGGACGCAGGGCGGATAATGGAGGCAGGACCGTGACCGCGGAGTCTTCCACCACCTCTCTGCTGGAGTCTGTCATCAGCTGTAACAGCGTGGAGGACAGAGGAGACAGTGACGAGGATGTCTTGTCAGGTAAAGAACCAACAAAACAAAATGTCTTTGGTAATGTTTGTGTGTCGTTCACCTAACTTTAAGCTCTCAGCTGTAACTGATCCTGTGTGTTTATTCTCCAGTCTGTATTGATAATGCAGATGTCAGGAGTAGAACCAGGATCAGTTCTCCTGGACTTCCAGTAACGTTACCCCTGTCTCCAGGACTGTCCTCTCTGGCGTCCAGTAACATCACAGCCGAGGAGCCCCGAGCTAACCTGCCCCGAGTCAGAGGTGAGAGAACTCTTGTTTTAACAATTTTCAGAACATATAAAAGAGGTTTACAGAACAAAACACAAAATGCCTGAATTCATTTGTCCTTTTCTTTTTAAAATAAATAAATAAAACCTATACAGAAATCTGTATAACAAAAGGCTGAGTGATGAGACCAAAATATCAGCTCATTACTTGTTTCTAAGTACTCACATCGTTTAGGTTCGCCATCAAAAGTTAGCAGAACTGTAGTGTTGCTTTTAAAAGGTGTACTTTCTGAGGAAAACTGGAAAGATGAACGTTTTAAAGATACATTTCACAATTATTTCACGCCCATGATCTCGCTGGAGTCACCGTGATGGACAGGGTTGAGTTATATTATCTCTCCCACCAAGACAAGACACATTTGCTTCCTTTGTCTCGTGGCCACAGACAGCCATGAGAGTGCTGTGAAGACTTACCTGTCGCGAGACTCTGGAGTCACCTAGAAATTATTTTAGTTTTCAAAACACCTGTTAATCTAATTGGCTATATGGGTACTTCCACAAATATGTATGTGAAGACACAATGACTTAAAATCTATACAAATATATTAAAACTCTTAAACAGTTTTTTTTTTTTTCTTTTTCATTTCCAACCTTCACATACATTTTAAAATAAGCATCACCTTTATTAGGAACGCCTGTACACCTGACTGAACTCTACAGACTGTTTAGTGTGAAAATCCCAGATCAGCGGTTTAAAAAATACACAAACCAGCCCATCTGATCTCATCATCCATGTCAGAGTTAAAGTGACACAGATCAGACATTTTCTTCATTCTGATGTTTGATGTGAACATTGTCTGAAGCTCTTGACCTGAATCTGCATGATTTTTTATTTATTTATTTATTTTTTGCATTGATTACATAATGGCGTGATTGTGCAGTAGTACAGGTGTTCCTAATAAAGTGGATGGTGAGTGTAAAATCATATCAGTCCCATAACTTTATTATTCTAGCATTAATATGTCAATATGTTAAGATGTGATTAAAACACCCATATAGGGTTATCCTTTACAGAGTAGGAAAAATAACACATTCCATCAGCTCTCATTTCAGGAAAATCATGGAATGAATAAAAATTATGTTGCTTTTACATTTTTTGTTATTTTCAGTACTGTGATACTGACAGTTCATTAAAACAACCCTGCTAACTAATCATAGATTGAAGAAAATGTTATTTAAATAAAACATTAAAAGTAAGTGATGTAAATTGAAATGTTCTTGACATTCTGGTGTCCTTATCATGGTTGCCAGGTACACAGTTTGTGTGATTTTTTTTTTTTTTACTTTTATGCAAAAAAAAAAAACCTTTCAAAGCCATTGAGGACCAAAACGTCCACATGAACCCAAATTTTCTTACTTTTTTTTAAACCTAGATTACATAGCAGCTCACTTGACAAATTACCCACAGAAACGTTACACAAGTTATGCTCCAGTCTGAATTTCTGCTTGCCTAAAAGATCACTCTAGCACGTTACTTCATGTTTCTTTTTTATAATTATTTTTCACTCACTCTTCCACACCTCACTGTCCTGCTTCTCCTCCTCTTCTTTAATATTATTATTATTTGTATTTTCAAAGGAGAGTCCTGTTTTTTTAGACTGCATTTAAACTCCTAGTTTCAGAGCGTGTTGATGAGATGTCAGTTAGAGGCGTTTCCTGCGCTCGTGGATTTTGGTGATGTTCACCACATAACCACATCACTCGTAGGTTCTTCATTTTCATGTGGTTTTATTCTGAAAAGCTGCAACAGTCAGTCAACCAATCATTATCAAAAGACTTCACCCACACTTTGTGTAATACTCAGAGCATGGTTTTTGATTTCTGTGGATTGTGTCCAGTGGTCAGCGTTCAGATGCTCCAGGTGACTTTAAGGTTTTGACTTACCTGGTTGTGTAGCTGCAGCGCTGTGTAAATACGCCGTTGTGATGATTTGCACGGATTTATTTATACTGTACCGTGTATTTCACCAGGAAAAAGGAGACGAGGACACTCGAACCACATCGACACTATGAGGGAGATCTTCCTCATGGCTGAGGATCGCGAAGACAGACGGCAACGGGTTCAACAGGAATTTGAAGAAAGACGACTTCAAGTCCTGCAGGAGCTGGAACATTCAGCTGGGCTTCGCGAGGCAGAGTTGATCAACACATTGGCACAGTTTAACCAAGGACTGCTCAGCGTTATGGGGCAGCTAGTATCCGTCATGGCCAGTAACCACAGCCCTCAACCGCCACCTTAAATCTTTTGATTGTTATATAGGACAATTATTGAATCCAGTTACTTGTTTATAATTAAAATAATAATAAGCTCTTTTCAGTACACACGTTCCAGTGTGTTTTATTTGTTGTACTTGTAAGTGTTTGTGTCTTGCTTTGTAGATGCAGGACTACTCACTGATCAGACACGATGTAGGCGATGGATCGTTCTCAGTCCATGAGTGATGTCACGAGGCGTGATGGTGTGCAATCAGACTACAGCTGACATTATCCAACACCCATAAACAGTGTAAACCACTCACACACTCCAACACCACACACACACGTTAGATTAAATGCCCCAGTGTGCAATGAGGGGGTACTTCAAGTCCAGGGCTGAGAACCTGTGACAACCTGGAACTGAATTTCAAGGGGTGTAATGATACCATGTGCATCATGCAATATCAGCAATCTGCTACTTACACACAGAACCACATGCCCTGTTTGAACACCAGAGGTCCTTATCTGTACATCCCAAAGAGTTCAAATATGTCCTGAGAACGTTGGTCATGTGATCATATTCTTCATGTGGTGACCCTGTGAGGTTCATTGGCACTTATGAAGTCAACAACAGCCTGATGGCTCTTGAGTGCAGTGACCAACAGGCGTTATATGTTTATATGGTCATCTGTTAAATGGAGCTCTTCAATAGCTTTGGAACACCATCCCCACACCTCTGTGAAATGCAGTGCCTGAGAAAGAGGCTGGTGGAAATCGGGCATTTTAGCAGAGCTCATTATGCGTATCTTCAAAGTCTTCCGGTCAGATACTTTGTGTTTAAGAATTTTGGAGGAATTTGTAAATATATTTATTTTTAGAAGAGATAAAGTGAATCTGTAGTATGTTCTGTTTACAGTGTTAAACATCTAGCATTTTTTACATTTATTTATTTTCATATGGAAATTGTTTTGTATTGTTTATTATACAGAAATAAAACGTCTTTTCAGTTAGAATTTTTCTTCTTTCTAAATTTACTGAGAATCAAATTGTGAACACAGGATCATTACACCTCTTTACTTCTTTGTAATTCAGATATTTGTCTGTGTAAATTAGAAAGCCAGAGACTGCTGTGTTTATAAGCTTTACTCAGACAACAGAGACACACAATTGTCTGTGTTTAGATAATGCACCAGGGCATCGCGCACACCCACGGCTACACCTTCGCCATCTCCCTCTGGTGGCAATGCCAGTAAGATCTGGTCTCCTGCAGCAGGAGGGTCCCATTCCTCACTGTAATGCTCACCTTGTGTTTCACACAAGTTGTGAAGAACACAACAGGTAAGCACCATTGTTTTTACAAGGTCTATGTGGCTGTCGTTGCGTTTCAGAAGGCATCTCCATCGTCCCTTCAGCCGACCGAAAGCCTTTTCAGCCACACTAATTGCTCGGTAGATTTTCTGGTTGTAGGTCCTCTGTTCGGCCGTCAGCTGCCCCGTGTCGAAGAATGGTTTCATCAGCCAGCTGTGCAACGGAAATGCGGCATTACCAAGGAGGTAGTAGCCAACATCATGACTAGAAATTTTTTTGGTATGGTTTGGAAATAGTCCTTGTCCTATGAGATCCCACAATCCTGACACATGCAGAACTGTAGCTTCATGCATACTGCCAGGACTTCCTGCAAATACGTGCCAGAAGAGTCCGTTTCCATCTACAACCCCTTGTAGTATGATAGAATGCCAGCCCATGTGGTTAAAATACTCAGCGTGGTACTCCGTGGGAACGTTTGGGATATGTGATCCAGCGATAACCCCAACACACTGTGGAAGTCCATATCTCTGCTCAAAGTTCATGGCCATTTCCATTAGCTTATCATCATTTGGGAATGGTATCAGTTCTGGCAGCAGTACTTCATTAACTGCTGTGCAGAATTCCCGAACGCATCGCCACACCGTAGTAACGCCAACGCCAAACAAATGGGAAACAAGTCTTAACTCACTGTTGGTGGTCAGCTTCCATAGTGCTATGGCTACCCGTTTTTTTATGGGTACACACAGACGAAAGTTGGTGTCCCGCTTCTCCATTGCTGTTCGTAACCTGTGGCAGAGGTACAGGAATGTGTCTTCAGACATTCTGAAATTTTGGCTCCACTGGTCATCTGTAAAGTTAGGAACCACAACAGTCCACCAGTCATTTGCTCTCTGATGGACCCAAACTGAAGGTGGTCTGCGACGTAACTGGTGATACAGCTGGATCTGACAAATCAAACAAATCAAATCAAAATTGTCTTATTCCAGGGTGTCCAGTCTTATCCACAGAGGGCCAGTGTAGGTGCAGGTTTTCATTTCAACCGTGCGGAAGCAACACCTGAGTCTATTAGTTGATTAAACAGGTGGAATCAGGTGTGACTCCTTCTCAATTGGAATGAAAACCTGCACCACAGTGGCCCTTTGTGGATAAGACTGGACATCCCTGTTTTATTCACTAATACATACAACACTGAAAGTCACCCTAAATGAAAAAACTGACCCTGAATCCTTGTATATTAATCATTTTATTTAACCCTGAGTTATTTGTTTAAAATTCTTTTGTTGACATTGGTTTATTTACTGTTATTAGTGCCAGTGGGCATCTCTGCCTAAAGCAGAGGCATCCAGTCTTCTGTACAAAGGGCTGGTGTAAGGTGAATCCCATCTTATCTGGAAAGTGGGTGCAGGTTTTCATTATAACCAAGCAGAAGCTACACCCGAGTCTAATGCATAGCTAAGATTACCTGATTAAGTCAGTGACATCAGGATTGGAATGAAAACCTGCACCCACCTTCCAGATAAGATGGGACACCCCTTACCCAAAGACAGCCATGCAGCAGCACTTTAATCCTTTAATCTATCCAGATTTCTCACCTCCTCTGTACACTTTTTAGTAAATGAGTACTCGGTAATCAGTATTCAATATTCAGTAATCAGTATTAAGATAACTGTTAACCTTACACAACCGTACTGCACCATCCAACAAATTACACCAAAATCTCTAAGCACATCATAAATATGTCCATAAGAACAGGTTTGATGTGTTTTGTGGTGGAGTTTTACTTTAATGCAGTAAGATTTCTTCTTCGTCTCAGCTCGTGCTGTTTCACGTGACAGGCTGTTCGCCGTAAACACGTCACGTGTACATGTGCAAGCGCACGCGGCTTAATTACAGCTTAATTACAGCTTAATTAAAACTAAAGCTGCACCTCGAGAGTTTAACACGAACAGGCGCATAAGAGACTCACCTGTCTTTGTCTTCGTCTCTGGCGCCGTATCCTGTTATGTGTGTTCAAAATTAAATCTCTAATCCTTAATCTCCTTTTTCTGATGAGTCTGATCTCGGTCGATATAAGCTGATTAACCAAACGACCGATTAGACAGAAGAGCAAAGTTAATCCAAATATATTTTCCATGTTCGTGTGTGTGTGTGTAAAATGTAAACACATGGCGCACGGTGATGACGACATTATGGGCGGTCTTTATACAGTCGTTCAGTAGCACGTTGTCAGCACTCGAGCCAAAAAACTTTTCAGAAACCTTGTGAGATTTTAGTGAATGTTTTAAACACAACAGTCGGCTGAATATTGGCTCATATAGGAAAACGTTTCATTGTACAGTGTATATGAAATAATATAATTTTTTACGGGTGAAAAAAGATTGAACAGGAAATAAGATTTTTCCCATTTGTGCTTTCAGCAAAAATAGAAAGCAGGTTAAAGTTTATTTTTGCAAATGGTACAAGTGGCTAATTCAGTGTTTTACATATTACACGTTTAGGTTTAGTATTTTAATAATAATAGTGAATGAGTGCCATCTAGAGGCGCAACATGGGAACTGCAACCATTTAGGACAGAAAGCAGTTCCCCATGATGACTAATATATCCATACTGTATATGTTTCATTCAGTGCTTGTTACTATAAAATCTTTGCATATTACTAGCTTCACATTCTGAGAAGAAATTATGCCAAAAGGACCAACTCAGATTTCAGTTCACACCGTGGTGTTTTACACAGTAACCTCAAAGGTTCCACCTTCCTCCCAAAAACCATGCTAGTAGGTAGAGTTACTGCTCGGCTGACCCTGGATGGGATTGTGTGTGTGTGTGTGTGTGTGGCCCTGCAATAGACTGCTGTCCCATAAAACACCCTGTGTTTCCATGATAGACTCCTAGAGATAACTCCAGAGCATAATGAAAGTTATTATTATTAAGCTGGTGGCATCCTAAATCTGTGACCTTCTGAACCAGTGTTAAGGTATTCAAAGCACTTATGTATGTCGCTCTGGATAAGAGCATCTGCCAAATGCCAGAAATGTAAATGTAAAAATGCCCACTGAAGATGAATGAGTGAGGCTCTGACTGAGAACATCTGCATCTTAGTCTGCAAGTAAGTTTGAACTCTGGCACGGTTGAACTGATTATGTATATATTGCACAAAAATGGCAAGAATATGACCATGTGAATTCCTGCCAAAAAAAACCCTTGAGTTTGAGTGTTTGATCAGATTTACATCTACTACATCAGGTCAAGAAAGTAATCTTATGAATCAGAATGTAAAACCTGATGCAGATGGGACTTCGGTAGCAATAAAGCATAATACCAACAAAATGTCTTGGTAGGAAATGCTTCACAGGAAAGATTTATTATTATTATTATTATTATTATCATCATCATCATTATTACTATTAAAATGTCTATCAAATATTTTAATAGGCAAATGTGGATACTTATAGACAAAAAGTTATATATATCAATATCTTCTGTTTTACACATTCTTTATATAATGTAATGGTCAAACAATAGAAAAGGAATTAATTTATTTATTTTATATTAATGACGACTTTCAGGGCTGCATGTTGGTGCTTCTAGGGATTCACAGCTACTTGGTCTTGTGCAGAGCGTTGCATGTTTGGTGTGTGATGCTCTGAGATGACCTAGTGAATAAAAATAAATGCCCTCAATTCAACATACCAACACTGAATGGTTAGCAATTTCTCATGAGAAACAAAGCGACACAATCCTTTAGCATTTTCCCATAGGTGTGTAGTTCGTATGTAGTGTATGCAGTTTGAGAGACAGAAACATTACTACTACAGAGAGCCACAAGACAGAGTACACTCGTACATTTCTACAGAGAAAAACCACAAGCTCAGATGATGGGAGGTAAGACTTTCGTTTACTGGGACTGAAGCACAGCGGTCGAGCATCACTGGTATTATGTGAAATATATATTTATATATATTAAAACAGAACTCTCTTGCAAGCACTGCTATTTGTAGAGAGAGAACAATTGAGCAAAACCAGTAGGAATATTCCAGTTGTTTACAAAGACGCACACAAAAAATAAAGGCAACGTTTATTCAGGCCCATGATCGTCCGTGGGGATGTACCAATAGTGCAGATCAGCGTGGTGTCTCCTTCACAGCTTCTTAGGAGCTCTTTTTCTCCTCAAAGATGATGTTAGCAGTAGCTTTCTTGGCTACAAATAAAAAGAATAACAAATACTGAAGTTAATCTCAAAACATAAACCAATCCATATTTTGTGCACATAACATTGGTTAGAATGGTCTATATAAATAAGTCTACTGAGGGGAACATGACAGCTGCTTCTTTTACTTCAGTAATATGGAAAGTAATTTAACATTCCAACATCAAGAAATGGTAGAAAAGTTATTATCCCTGGAAGCAACTTTACGCTAATTGCAGTGATAATTAGGGTTGTTTAATTAGAAGACTTGTCAGAGCTGAGCCCTGCTGAAATGCCAGTACATGACCTGAAACGTGTAACTCCAGACTAAAAATATTAGAACTCATTATGCAGTTGAGAAAACTTAAAACAGTAAATTGTTTGGGATAGTGCACACAGGTTTTTCTCTAGGAAAAAAGTCTGCTCTAGGCTAAGAAACAGAGGACAAAGAGATACAAAACTCACCAGCCAGTTTAATCCCAGCACTTGTGCACATGCGCATTCTTGCAATTATCCCATCAGCCAATCATGTGGCAGCAGAGCAATGCATAAAATCCTGCAGCTACAAGTCAGGAGCTTCTGATAATGTTCACATCAATCATCTGAACTGGACAAACTGTGATCTCAGTCACTTTGTGATGGTTGATGACATCAGTTGGGCTGGTTTGAGTATTTCAGAAATGCAATTCTAGGCTTTTCATGCATCTCTAAAAGTTTTTACACAGAATGGTGTAAAAAATAAACACAGAAAACATCCAGTGGTCATTCTCTACTGACCTCTATGGTTTCTGACTGGAGAACTTTGAGATTGATTGATGCACTTTACCTGAAGCTCTGGACCTGTATCTGCATTGTCCTACTGCCACAAGGCTGGCTGACTGGACAATGGCATGAAAGTATCCTAATAAAGTGTTCTGTATATAAGCTGCCTACTAATTAGCAATGCAGACAATTAGGAGTTTGGTGAATAGGATTCTTATTTTAGGTTTTCCGAAAGCATTCATTACTGTAAAACCTCCATAATTATCAATAATTAAGCTGTCTAGTGACTCCACATAGTCTGTCTCTGTGCCTCGTCCCAATAACTTTTACAAGATAGAATGAATTGTAATTATAAGTGCTCCTTTATTCTTTAAGCTTTTGAGATACATCCATTGTTTGAGATTTTCTTGCCCTTTGTAATTAAATTTTTTTCACATGTAGGATTTCTGTACTGACCTGTAAAACATCAGTCCATGTAATGTCACTGATGTGGATTTAGTGTTGAACAGAATACAGAATATCCCTACGGTCATGTTTTATTCAATCCCTGATCTTTCACTGATTACAGCTGATTTCTAACATTTGGCTTTATTCAGAAAAAAGGAGTGGTATCTAAAGGAAGTGCAGTGATAAAATCACTACAGTGACATGTTTGCTGAGGCAGGGCGTGCCGAGCGTTTCACAATTTTCCATTTAATAAACAGGTGACGCAAGAAGCATTACCCCATGAGGTCGTCCGACACAACAACAGAGCCGGCAGGTAAGCGTAATTCCTCATGAGAAACCTAAGCACTTAATGGATTGTTTCTTACAAAGGAAGCAGAATGCAGCACAGCAAGAAATCACTTCTTATCTCATTACCCTCGTCTTTAAATTTATCGGCAGCCTCCGATGCTTTGTCCTTGATGTCCTTCACCACAGTGTCGATCCTGGCCTCGTTCTTTAGGAAGAAAGGTCGAATGATGCGCGTGTAGATCTGCATGGAGCCATTAGAGGGAGTTGGAGCCATGCACCAGACCAGGAAGGCGCACTGGGAAAGCAAGAGGAAAATACATCACTACTTAATCTGAAGCACATGACCTCAGAGAGTATGCTTTAAGGGCAGGGTTTAATTACACTCTACGAGATGTGTTTTACTGAGACACAGGTCTGACCAGATAAATGAACTCTCAGTATCTCACAAAACCTTCTGATAGGT
This sequence comes from Hemibagrus wyckioides, assembly GCF_019097595.1. NCBI lineage: Eukaryota > Metazoa > Chordata > Actinopteri > Siluriformes > Bagridae > Hemibagrus > Hemibagrus wyckioides. Next base: position 505,328 of record NC_080725.1, read on the forward strand.
TCAAGATCTGGGCTTGAAAAGATCTGAGATGATCATGTACTGCCTGGAGATATTTTACAGCACTGTAGACAGAAGCTCTGTTATACATGAACATTTCTGTACTGGGGTTTTAGAACTCATACAGCTTAAACAGTCTGGTTTTGTTTTCCCCAGATTTCCCAATCTACATTCTCTCTCATTTCCACATTCTGCCACTGACTGATTTGATGTATTCTACAATTCTATCAGTCATCTTAACAGCAAAGCCTGAACAAACATTCCTCATCAAACGTCCAAACCTTTACTCCTATCTTAACAAATAAAACTGTGAGACTGTTGACAAAGCATCTCAAAGACAACAGCCAGGGATGTGTATATATAAACTGTGAAGATATGAGCCAGGGTGGAGACGTTAATTTATCATTAAAACACACACACACACTCTCTCTCTTACCTTTCCTATGTAATAGAATGGGAACCAGGACAGGAAGATGTCAGCGAAGAACTCGGCCACGCTAAACACTCCGTACACGACCCAGTAAATGAGCCATTTTGTGTCATCGTCTTTGTCGGTGCTTTCAATGGCTTTGATTCTGCAACAGGTAAAAGGGATTATGTATTAGGGCTATGTCAATAACACTCTCTGTCTCTCTCGCTCACTCGCTCTCGCTCTCTCTCTCTCTCTCACACACACACACACACACACACACACAATATCCTCTTGCTTTCTAAGGAGTGAAACAGAAAAATAACTTCAAGTGTGTCAGGTAGCTAGATCATAAAAGGTTTGATCTCTAATAGCAAAGCAGTTTTTAACGCATTAAACAAAGCAAATATCTTCTTTTAAGAAGACTTGCCGCACTTTCTCTTTGAAACAGCTCAACTCTGAATAGTACATTTGAAAACTAGCAGTAGATATTTATCTCTGTGCCTGTTTGTGTTACTGCAATTTGATTGTGTGTATAAAATCACAAGCAGGTAAAAGCATGAACTATGCACAGAGAGCTCCAGTACCATGAGTCAGAAGTACACGTGGTGTGTGTGGAGCACATGGAGGTAACTGGTAGCAGGCCTTCCTCTTGCCATGTGGGTAATAGAGGAGTCACAAGCGTCTGTGGTTCAGAACAGACATTTCAACTGAAAAGCTTCAAGCTTCTAAACACTGTGGTTTTTACCCAGAGTTGCGTGACTTATAAAAACCCAACATCAGATTTCCTGTGCATAAAGAGGAAGTAAAGCCCTTAGTATTGAGCGCTAAAGATGTGTGCTGTTACTCAGGAAATATATAAGTGGATGATATAAACATGTTTATTATTAATACATAATTGTTTTGTTCAGTTTTTTCCTTTGTACCATGCTCTTCTAGACTTCGGGATTTTCATATGGCCGCACATGATTAAACTGTCTACACATAAATAATTACCCTGCATTAAAACCTGCAATCATCAACAATCAAATTCCAAATTATCCAGCAAATTATAGTAAATTCACCTGGCAAATTATAGACAATTAAAAAAAAGACAAAATACTGACTTGGATCATTTTTCACAAGAAAGTACTAATATATTACAGGATAATACTGTAAATAATGTACAATATTGTGAAATATACACTCTTCTGCTATATTTGGAACATCTGTACATCTGCTCAGTTGCCCATATGCAGTTATCCCATCAGTCAGTTATGTGACAGCAACAGAGTGTATAAAATCATGCAGATACACACCAAGGGCTTTTTCACATCAAACATCAGAGTGAAGAAAGCGTGATCTCTCGGACTTTAACCATGACATGGTTGCTGGTGCCAGATGTGCTGGTGTAAGTATTTCATAAATTGCTGATCTTCTGGGATTTTCACACAAAGCACAGCATGAAAATAATAAAAGAACATTGTGTGTGTGTGTGTGTGTGTGTGTGAGAGAGAGAGTGAGAGAGATCAGAGAAAAATGGCCAGATTGGTTGGAGGATGGATTGTAACCCAATTAATCACTCTTTACAGCCTTGTTGAACAGAAAAGCATCTCAGCATGTACAAAACATCAACCCTTAAGGTGGATGGGCTACAAAAGCAAAAGTACAGGTTGGATCAGGTTCCACTCCCGTCAGACAAACACAGGAAACTGAGGCTATCAAGAGCACAGAATCAGCTAGATCAGGAAATATAAAAAGAATCACCTGGACTTTTACTAGTCTTTAGCTTTCTACTTTGAGGAGTCTGTATCCATCAGACTCCTGTTCTTGCTCCTGTTGATGCTTTTCAGCTCAGCATGGCTGTAATGAATGATTATTTACTTACTGTAATTACTAATTTAATGACCGAGTTACTGTACATGTCCTCTGGTCATCTGTTCTCTCTCATCAGTTAGGTATTTCAGCCTGCAGACTCTCCACTCACAGGATGGGTTTTGTTTTTAACACTACATTCTGTGAAAAAAACTCTAAAGACTGTTGTGTAAGAAATTCTCAGCAGTTTCTAAAATACTCAAACCAGCCCATCTGGTACCAGCATCCACGGCCGGGTTAGAGTCACGCAGATCACACTCTATCCTGTTCTGATGTGAACATTACCTGAAACGCTTGATCTGTATCTGTGTGATTTTATTCACTGGTTGATTTAATCTGCATGAATGAGCAGGTGTATAGTTGTTAATTCAAGTGATGTGCCACTGTGCTGTAAACAATATTATAAGAACTAAATATCCTTAAAAATTGAGACAACTCTTCTATCTTACTTACTTGGACCTTTTTCTTGGTTAATTGAGAGAAGACTTTTGTTTTAACTGTACTTAAAACATCTGATATTTGTATTTTTCTGAATATTAAGCGTTATTGGAGAACAGAAGTACTACACATTGTGTATTTTCCCCAACTTCCACCTAGCTCGTTCCTCACTACACCGATTTTTTTATCCATTCTTCTTTTCTAGGTCTTCTGTCTATCTGCATTTCTCTCCCTCACTGTGTAAAGATGTGAAGCTATGTTCTCTGAAAGATTTGCCAGACCATTAAATATTAGCATCATATCTGAAACCATCTGTCAAAAAATAAATTCAAGTATGGAAACATTTCAATGTTAATACACAGTATGAGAAACATTGCAAACAATATCTGGATCATTCATACAGCCTTGTTCCAGTGTTCTCTGGATTCACAGAGCCCAGGATAAAACTGTGAATGAAGATAAATGAATTTCAAATGGATGACTGATATTAAATACTATTTACTGATTACATGTGACGGCTTTAAAAAGTGGCCTGCTTTCTCAGATTAAGAGGACCAGCTTCACGACAGGATATAGTGATCTAATCATGATAATTAACTTTATAGCAAGATTCTTTCCATCTTTAATTGGCCAACATTTAATTGGGCCAATTATGTCACTTAAGATAATTTAATTTGTTTATTCATCTTCAGTAAACGCTTTAACCTGGTCACAGGCATGTGGTGGATCAGGAGCCTATCCCGGGATTGCCGCATGGGAGAGGTAGGAATACACTGCGAATATGATGCCAGTCTATGAGAGCACCATGCACACACACACACGCACACACACACACCTAAAGAATTTTCATAATTGCCAAATCGGTCTAACTCCATGTATTTAGGAGCAAACCCGAGACCCCAGAAGAAACCCACACAGACAGAGGACTGTAACCTGAGCTTATAATTGAACCAAAGACCTTGTTGCTGTCAAACAGTAATTCTAGCCACTGCAGCACAGCACCACCATTATTTAATCCAGACGTTTCTGATGGCTCATCCTGCTTTTTGGACAAATCATAAATGATTCAGTGACCAATTTATTGTCTAAAGTGTATGAAATGTATTTATATATTGTTCCACAGGGATATCTGAGCTGCATCAGTGAGCTTTACAAATGCCATGCCAGGCCAAAAGTGGTAACAAGGCCTTGTTCCAGAACCACACCCTACCGTACTACGTAGTATAGAAGGAGGAATAGTGCACATCTTAACATGTGGACACACTGTTCAGTACGGCAGGGCGCTTTTTGGGAAACAGCCCTTGTCCACGTTGGGTGAGAATGGCGTTAACAATAACGTGCTACACAGACACGGAAGCATTATAGTGTGTGTGTGTGTGTGTGTGTGTGTGTCTGTTGGTTTTTAATATATCACTTTACAGCAGACTTACGATACGTATGCAGGGTAGACGAATCCGATGAGATTGCAGAGCAGAGAAGCGCCATAACCGATGACGAGGTAAACAGAAATAACAGCGATGACAGCTAGAAGAGAAGAGAAGAGAAGAGAAGAGAAGAGAAGAGAAGAGAAGAGAAGAGAAGAGAAGAGAAGAGAAGAAGATGAATAAAGCACCATCATGTCAAACCTGAACATCTCCATAACGCGCACTGTCATCCGCTTAGTCTGAAAAAAATAAACTGAGCATTTTATTCATTTCTGGAATAAACATACATGTCGGTATAGACTAACAATAGCTCGAGCACCATGCCAATTTCCTTGCAAATTGCCGAAGCGCGTGAACTCACCGAGTGCGATGTAGGATCGGTTCACTCCGGTCTTAGCCTCGAGCTTCGCCAGCACGTCCGTCATGACGTTTTTCTCTTGCAGGAACTTGTCAAATCTTTCTTTTAATGCTTGAGCCATGATTGTTTGCTCTTTATATAACAATTATTCTGACTATGAAATAAAGTTCGTTTTATACGACGCCCACCTAGAGCAGCTCAACCTCCTCGCTCTCCTTCTGCACCGATGCTGCGTCAGAGTAACGTTAGAGCCTGGGTTGCCAGGTGTGAGCACAATTTCCAGCCCAACTAGACTATCCAAAAAGTTTGTAGATCCCAGAACATCACAGTACATATATATATATATATATATATGGAATGGGATGTCAATCAATATATATATATATATATATATATATATATATATATATATATATATATATATTGATTGACATCCCATTCCACATTTAGTCCCATTTGCTGCTATAATAATTTTCACTCTTCTGGGAAGGTTTTTCAATAGTGGAGATTTGTGTTCATTGAGCATTAGTGAGGTCAGGGATTGATGTCTACCGATGAGGCCAGTCCTGTTCCAGTTTACTCCGAATGGCTCTGTGCAGGACACTCGAGTTCTTCTCTTTGTGAGAAATTAAAGGATAATTTTAAAGCTGCAGGATGATTCTCACTTTGTGGCAATGCTCTGATGAAGAATCACATTTAGGTGCGATGGTCAGGTGTAAACAAACCTTTGGCCATATAGTGGACTTCATAGCAAGCTCCAAAAAGTACAACCATTGGAAAAAGGGAACAGATTTCGTCTCTCTTTCCAGTCTTTGTGTGGAAAATAAGTTGGTTCACACGCATTTTTTGATTTGCAGTGTGAATTTTTATACATCCATCATCCCATTTCTTCTCTCCATATCTTAAAAATGGTTCTATACACCATAGATACTCCACCCTGTATTATTTACACATTGCATTGTTTATTGTCATAGCCTGTATTTGTGGAAACTGGTGAGATTTAATTCTGATTATTTGCTTTGAGACAAGAAGCGTGTTCAAAAAAGTGACAATTCGACGCAAATTTCAGCGCCCTGGCAACCAGCGGTGACGTCACTTCGAGGCAAACGTTGCGTGTTCGCGAAACGCTCTTAAACATTTCTAAAACTCTGTTTTCAAAAAAGCGCTAAGGATTACTAATATTATTATTGCTGTATACGACATGCGTTATATATGAAATATAATTTCTTTCTACTGCCACGCGTTATTAAAACAAATAAATAAATGTCACCAGACCACACCCTTCCTGATTTACTGCCCTCAGTGGCGCATCAGACACTGTACAGGTCTGGACACACAGGGTGTCCAGGTCAACTGCACTGCACGAGGATGCGATTGTAAAATAATCTGGTGTGTTTCTATGACGAATAATAACATAGCCTGTTTTATCTTCTTATACAGTTTGGGCCAAAAGTGTAAACAGATTTTCACAAGCTTTATTGCGAAATACAGTTATGAAATAGGGTACCAGTAAATTCCGAGGGATAAACATTTGAACTACAAAAGGTTTACTTAAACCCAAAGACAACAACAGAACTGGTGAATGAGTCTGTACATCAGTTAGTAAGAGAGCCCTGTGTTGCCATTGTCTGAAAAACTGCCCCTGTTCCAGGACCAACATAAAAAAGCCAGACTGAAGGTCGCATACGGTGTTTTGGAGGAATGATCTCTAGTCTGATGAAACAAAAATGTAATGGGCCATTATCATCTGTGCTGTACTGTACTGTACTGTGCTGTGTGTGTGTGTGTGTGTGTGTGTGTGTATGTATGTGTGTGTGTGTGTGTATGTATGTGTGTGTGTCGGGGGGCAGGCGGGTGGGGAGGGGTGCTAGTGTTGGGTACTAATGATCTTTGCTGTGTGTGTGTGTGTGTGTGTGTTGGGGGGGTAGTGTTGGATAACTGTGAAGTGTGAGGGTGGGGGCATCATTGGTGTGTGGGTGTTTCATCAGAAAAAGAACTGCTGCCCTTCAGGAAACAGATGACATCTTAAGGAGAGCCAGCAGGTTAGAACTTGGCTGTAACCAGATCTTCCAGCAGGAAAATGATATTAAGCACACCTACAAACAAGAAGCTTAAAGACAAAGCAAAGTGATGTAATGGCATTGCCATGGCGAACCCTTACCTTAAAAATTGTTGGCCAAACTGGAAAAGTGTGTCTGAAAAAAACATCTCCTCTGTCAGGAGGAATTAGGCCAAAAATGTGATAAGTTTGTAAAGGGCTAACCTGAGAGTTTGCTTCAAGTCAAGCATTTAAAAGGGATGACACCATATATCACAGTTTACATAAACCTTAGAAGAAAAGTTAAAATAACATCTTATAGTGTATGTAGTCTTTTGGCCTCTGATGTAATCAGTTAAATGACTATGACTTCTTTCAAAAACAAAGTTTTACAGTTTGGACATGATAATATTTAAACAAACAGCTCGAAGTTCTCTGGACAAGGATAAATCTGTGTATACTTTTTATAGCCAGCAAGTTCTCAAATAAACCCATCTTAACTGGGTCTCGAAACACACACCATGACCTAATGCTTAAAACTGGTAGTGGTTACTGTCTGCTAATCTAGGAGATTAACACATAGACCATACTCTCATAATCAGGCTAGTTATTGCAGAACCATCAGGGAAATAATGCTTAAATGTGTGTGATGTGAAATAGTAGGGTCAAAATGTGTTTGTTTTATTAATTACAGCATTAAAATAAAGGCTATTCTGTTTGTTTTCTGTTCTTACTGGGCTCTTACATTACACCAGACAGAGGTTCCTTGTAACCCTGGTCCTTGAGGACCCCATGCAAGAGTTTAGAAAACACTAAGTGCTGACCATGGGGTACTGTAGGACCAGAGATGGGAACCTGAGCCTGGTTTAATGCAGTCTTATACCATCCTAGATTCTTCCCCTCTATTAAAAAAAAACTCAGTTCATAATTTCACTTCTGAAATGCAATCTGCAGTGCTCAAGCGTTTACTTATAATACATCTGTTCATGTTTGTGAACATAGTGATAATTGTGTACTCTCTAAAATTAAGCATGCGACTTGAAACACAGCCACAGTTTGTGGCGTTTAACCCACGCTTCCACGTCAGGTCAACCGAACATGCTGGCGGGTTGCTCGAACTACATCGCGATTGGCTGTTCTTGCCCGTCAGTTACGTAAAAGCGCTGTGATTGGCTGATAATCCATGGTTCGCATCAATACAGAATGCTATTGGTCCTTATGGTACCTTTCCCATCCCTCTTAGAACTGTGTTCCTGAAGTTCCGCCGAGGAGCGAGGCAATATTTTTAGCCGATGCTAGCTACGTCGTAACAAATGCAAATGAACGAGCTAGATGTTTTTTCAGCGTTTTTGTGTATTTTGTTAAACACCTAGTTTATAATGGACACGGGGACGTCTGTTTGTTGCGACGGCGCGAATTAAGCGAGCGTGGTTGCTTTGCACGGTTTGTTTTCCTCTAAGCAGGTTTGCTAGTTCGGTATGCTTTTAACCTCATTAACATGGAGACAAAACGAGGGGAGATTCCCAACGGCGTATTGGACGACCTCTGCAGGTAGCTGCGCAGTTTAAGAAACTCTTAAACATCAGCAAAAATGGTCACTGCAGTAATCAGTACACCAGCGCTTATTACTCAACTTAACCCACTCACAGACCACTAAAACACACGATACAGAGATGTCATGGAGCTCAGACTAGCCGCTGGTGTAATGTTTACTTCTCACACACATCTTTCTCTCTGTGTGTGTGTGTGTGTGTGTGTGTGTGTGTTAGTTATCACATTAAGAGATCAGACGATCCTGATACCTAACGCTGGTTAGAGAAGACCGGAAGTGGTTCTGGCTATTGTGCTGAAATATTATTTACCCCTGTGATGGATAGAAACTTTATCGTTAGAGTGATTCTGTATCCGGTTCAGTGTCTGATAAAAGTAATTCAGCTGCACTAAAATCCAGCATTTTCACATTTACAACAAAACTTTCTCTCTCTCTCTCTCTCTCTCTCTCTCTCTGTCCCTCTTTCTTTGTCCTTCTCTCTCTCTCTCTCTCTCTCTCTCTCTCTCTCTCTCTCTCTCTCTCTCTGTCCCTCTTTCTTTGTCCTTCTCTCTCTCTCTCTCTCTCTCTCTCTCTCTCTGTCCCTCTTTGTCCTTCTCTCTCTCTCTCTCTCTCTCTCTCTCCCTCTTTCTGTCTCTCTCTGTCCCTCTTTCTCTGTCTCTCTCTTTCTCTGTCTCTCTCTGTCCCTCTTTCTCTGTCCTTCTCTCTCTCTCTCTCTCTCTCTCTCTCTCTCTCTCTCTCTCTGTCCCTCTTTCTTTGTCCTTCTCTATCCCTCTTTCTCTGTCTCTCTCTGTCCCTCTTTCTCTGTCTCTCTCTGTCCCTCTTTCTCTGTCTCTCTCTGTCCCTCTTTCTCTGTCTCTCTCTGTCCCTCTTTCTCTGTCTCTCTCTGTCCCTCTTTCTCTGTCTCTCTCTCTCTCTTTCTCTGTCTCTCTCTGTCCCTCTTTCTCTGTCTCTCTCTGTCCCTCTTTCTCTGTCCTTCTCTCTCTCTCTCTCTCTCTCTCGCAAAAATTGCAAAAATAAGTGCTCACTTTGATTATTAGCATCATCCATAGCAGAGTCTGTCATGTCACCTGAGGTCAGAGTCACTTGACATTTAATCATGGTGGTCTCTTCACACCGCTGATCTGTCCTGCAAGTAATAGTTCATGAATTCAGTTCATCCTGATCTCTGGCTCATTTCATGTTATTGATGTTATTTTATTAGCTTATTTAAACATCTGAGTGTTAGTGATTTGATTAGGCTTTTGTCCATTTTGTTGGACAGCAGATTGAGGGGCTTTATCCAACATGACCTTTGTTTGATCTTCTGTAGTCGCTTCATCCTCCACATCCCCAGTGAAGAGAGGGACAATGCTATCCGAGTTTGCTTCCAGATCGAACTTGCCCATTGGTTTTACCTGGACTTCTACGTGCAGAATACACCAGGACTACCTCAGTGTGGGATAAGAGACTTCGCCAAAGCTGATATCCTGCTGTGCTTAAGATCTCTCAGAAATGTCTAAGAACTTCTGTTTTAATCGTGTAGAAGAAAGTTTTTGAAAGTTTAGAAAATTTTACAACACACAAAACAGGATCTGTATGAGCACGTATAATAAATGCATGTATTTTCATACAATATAGATAGAGCTTTTATTGGATATTGGCTCAAATGTACTCATCTGGAACTGACATGCTTTTGAGAACAAAGTCAGCTGCAGTCTTTCCAGAAGATTCAGTAGTATGACCGTGACATCCTTTAAGGCTGTTTGTACTCATCAGGGAATTATATATCACACGTTCACGGTATAAAATCTGTCAGTTGATTAAACATGAAAATTTAAAACTGAACCATTATGTTTGGCTGATTTCATCGTTTAGTGCAAAGCCATGTCATTTATTATAACACTATTACCTGATCACCTGGTCATCAAGAGCAAAAGCAGTCTCTACAGAATAATGTGATTCATAAGCAGCACATATGCTTCATCCAAAATCTCAGATTCATTTTCCTTAACTTTTTGTACTTTTTAATCACTGTCCATTCCTGCTTCCCCAAGGTGAGGATGTTCAGAAGGTTTTAGATCAATGGAAAGAGTACAAGATGGGCGTTCCTACATATGGTGCAATTATTCTGGATGAAACTCTTGACAATGTGAGTACGTTACAGCAAAAATTAATGATCCATATTTTTTTTTAGCAAAATAGTCTACAGGAAAGCTTTCCTCTGTCAACTTGTGTAGGTATTACTGGTACAAGGATACCTGGCCAAATCAGGATGGGGCTTTCCTAAAGGGAAAGTCAATGAGGACGAGGCGCCCCATGACTGTGCTGTACGAGAGGTAAAAGAAAAGTGTAGCATGACTTGTACAGCATGGGTCAGTTAATGCTTTGAAGAAAAAAATCAGCAAAAAGGTTTCTTTCAGCTTTTCATTTTTTGTCATGCAGCTTATCAGTTATTAGAGCATCAATGCTAAAGTAAGATTAATAATTTTAATTTCAGTTAAAATATATAAAATACAATTGCTATGTTAACGTTAACATCAGTGTTATGATTTCCCTAAAAACTGGAAGTTTACTTTAAAAGCAAGTAAACCTTACCACCAACACGTTGGCTTTAGTAACTATAAATAAATACACTATATTGCCAAAAGTTTTGGGACGTCTGCCTTTACATGCACATGAATGTAATATGGAGTTGCCCCGCCCTTTGCAGCTATAACAGCTTCAACTCTTCTGGGAAGGCTTTCCACAAGGTTTAGGAGTGTGTTTATGGGAATTTTTGACCGTTCCTCTAGAAGCACATTTGTGAGGTCAGACACTGATGTTGGACGAGAAGGTCTGTCTCACAGTCTCCACTCTAATTCATCACAAAGGTGTTCTATGGGGTTGAGGTCAGGACTCTGTGCAGGCCAGTCAAGTTCCTCCACACCAAACTCACTCATCCATGTCTTTATGGACCTTGCTTTGGTCACTGGTGTGCAGTCATGTTGGAACAGGAAGGGGTCATCCCCAAACTGTTCTCACAAAGAGCATGAAATTGTCCAAAATGTCTTGGTATGAAGCTGAAGCATTAATATTTCCTTTCACCTGAAGTAAGGGGCCGAGTCCAACCCCTGAAACACAACACCTGAACTCAGTGATCTGGAGGGATGTCCCAAAATGTTTGGCAATATAGTGTATGTTAGAAAACAAAGGAAATTAGATTTTAAATTGAACCAGTTCTTTAACGTGCTGTATATTTTCTCTAGGTTTTAGAGGAGACTGGTTTTGACATCAGAGACCGCATCTGCAAAGACACCTTCATTGAGCAGAAAATCACAGATCAACTTGCTCGACTTTACATAATCCCTGGTGTACCAAAGGAAACAAAATTTAACCCCAAAACCAGGAAAGAAATAAGGGTACAGTATCTTTATAGTGGCTTGAAAGGAAGTTAACTGGTGACTTATTGGTTAAGAACAAAATGGAGATTTAATAAACTTTTTTTTAATAGAACATTGAATGGTTTCCTATTGACAAACTGCCATGTCATAGAAATGACATGACCCCCAAATCCAAGCTTGGCCTGGCTCCCAACAAGTTTTTTATGGCTATTCCTTTCATGAGGTATCTTCTCTTTTATTTTTTGTTGAGTCCCAGTGTAAACACCAGTACAGTGATTTCTCTTATCATTGAGTCTTCATTTTGGTGCTCTTCTCTCCTCACAGGCAGCTCCGAGAATGGATAGCCAAACATAAACTTGAGTCCACAAGCAGCGATGAGGACTTTTTATCCAATGGTAGCACTCCATGTAAACCTTTTCGGTGAGTATGACTGTTTATTATAGCTTTGATGACAAGATCATAAGAAAATCTGGCCTTGCTTTTCCAGAATGAGAACTTGTTTGTCTGTGTGTGTGTTTGTTTGTCTGTCTGTGTGTGTACCAGAGTACCACCCCCTCATGTTGTGATTTTGTACCCTGGACTCTAAACACTTTGTATTTGGACTTTGATATCAGCTTCGATCTGATTTGTAAATAATATTATGTGTTTTTCTTCTGTCCCAGATCGAAGCCCAGGCGTTCACAGATTGCAGTGGAGGCATCTCCAGGTGAAGGCTGGTCAAAGCAGAAGCAGCAGAAAGCTTTTGGGCAGCCTGGTCAATATGAGCTTGCAGATTTTCTCAGAGTCAAGGTTTGTGTTTACACTTACACTGATCAGGTATAACACTGTGAGCAGTGCCAGGTGAAGTGAATAAGACTGAGTATCTCCTCATCATGGCACCTGTTAGTGGGTGGGATATATTAGGCAGCAAGTCAACATTTTGTCCTCAAAGTTGATGTTAGAAGCAGGAAAAATGGACAAGCGTAAGGATTTGAGCTTTGAGTTTGATGAAGGGCCAAATTGTGATGGCTAGACCACTGGATCAGAGCATCTCCAAAACTGCAGCTCTTGTGGGGTGTTCCCGGTCTGCAGTGGTCAGTATCTGTCAAAAGTGCTCCAAGGAAGGAACAGTGGTGAACCGGAGACAGGGTCATTGGCGGTCAAGGCTCATTGATGCACGTGGGGAGTGAAGGCTGGCCCATGTGATCCGATCCAACAGACGAGCTACTGTTGCTCAAATTGCTGAAGAAGTTAATGCTGGTTCTGATAGAAAGGGGTCAGAATACACAGTGCAGGACGGGTCAGGGCTGTTTTGGCAGCAAAAGGGGGACCAAGACAATATCAGACAGGTGGTCATAATGTTAGGCCTGATCGGTGTATTTTATATCCACGTATTACAGGGCATTTATATCCATGAACAATAACTGACCAGTTTTTATGTGTTATATTTATATGTAAATATAAATTTTATATTTATATGCTATATATTTAGTATGTTTAATGATACCTAAAATGAATGTGCAATATATGAAGGATACACATGTAGAATCTATAATGTTTGATCAACACATCTGTGTTTTTTCCCCAAACTGTTGCCATAAAATTTGGAAGCATACATTTGTATAGATTTTAAGAAACATCTGTCTTTGTATGCTGTAGCATGACCCTTGACCCTTCACTGGAACGAAGGAGCCCAGACCTGTTCCAGCATGACAATGCCCCTGTGCACAAAGTGATGATGGTCATGATGGACTTTTGACCATATAGTGTACATCAGGAAAGATATTCAATATGAAATAAATGTGCTACGATATGAACACAAATATAAACAAATGCTTCCACAAAAAGTTAAATGTTTCCCTATTATTAAAAAAATTTAAATCCGTTCTCCATCATCAAAGTCTATTTCCATTATCTCTCCTGACCTCTCGTCCACAACGGCCTTTAAGACTTACAGAATTAATAGGAAACAATTTAACAAGAATTACAAATGAAAACAAACTAAGGAAAATGCATTACAGATATCAGTATCATATGGTCACCTATCTCATTGACAGCAGTTTTATGTTTTTTGGGTCATTGTGCTTAAAAAATCCTTAAATGTTGTAGTGACTTTAGCAACTGAAAAAAATTATATATATATATACACACACACACTACTCACAAAAAGTTAAAGATATTCGGCTTTCGGGTGAAATTTCAGGATGCACCTAAAATGCACCTTTCCAGGTGAACTTAATTTGACCTTCTCTACACTTCTGAATGCACATGTCCAACTGTTCAGTGTTTCAGTACTTTCTGCAGAACTTGCTGTTCTCTAACAAGGTGCTTAACGGCAAAATTCACAACTGGTGTTTGATCCATGAATCCACCCATAAATTTTCTGGTTCCATTAGAATTGGTATTTAAACAGTCCTCTTCATCATGCTGTTCACATTTTGACATCATGAGACCAAGACCACACCTAACAACTGATCAACAGAACCTCACCATTGTGAGGCTTCAAACAGGATGTTCTCAGAGGGAAGTGGCCACTGAGCTTAAAGTGTCACAGAGTGTCATCAGCAGGTTGGGACAGAGATACAGAGAGACTGGAAGAGTCACAGAAAGACATAGAAGTGGACGTCCTTTGGCCACATCCCACGTTGATGACCGCTTCATTGTGAACAGTGCCCTGCGGAACTGGATGATGAATGCCACTCAACTCCAGGCACATTTAAGGGGGGTGAGAAGAACCCAAGTGTCACATCAGACCATTCGAAACCGTTTACATCAGCATGGTCTGCGTGCTAGACGACCTGCAAGGGTATCTGACCACACCACCAGGCACAGGCGTCATCGACTTGCATGGGCCAGGGAGCATTTACGCTGGACGAGGGACCGGTGGGCCTCAGTGCTGTTCTCTGATGAAAGTCGATTCACGTTGAGCAGAAATGATGGACCCAACGATGTTGGAGACGTCAAGGAGAGCGCTATGCATCAGCCACTGTTGTGGTGGTGTTACAGTCTGGGCAGGTGTGTCCACTCAATACAGAACTGCCCTACATCTTGTGAATGGTACAGTGATAAGCCAATACTACCTGAATAACATCATTAATCCAGTCATTGTGTCCCTGCATGAACAACACAGGCCTAATTTCATCTTCATGGACGACAATGCTCCAGCTCATCGAGGTCGCATCATTAGGGAACGGCTGCTGGAGGCTGGGGTACCTCAAATGGAGTGACCTGCACTTTCTCCAGACCTGAACCCCATAGAAAACCT